>NC_044501.1:48781304-48841304 GCF_902362185.1 Chanos chanos | reverse complement strand
TGAGCCGCAGGAGGTGTAAATTACACAAGCCCAGAGCAGACACACGTGCAGCACAGTTTAATGACCAGCAGAGCAATACACACACACACACACACACACACACTCCATTTACTAATCTTAGGTCATGGTGGAACTAGACAGTTTTGAGTGTGCGCAGTGTGAGGGGAAATTCTTCTATATGGAAGAGAGTTGCTAAGTTTCTGAAGAATCAACCAACATAGATATAATGAATCTTTAGTCTTTATTTCCTGCGTATGGGAGAGGTGCACCTCAGAGATGAAGGGCAGTTCTCACTGACGTGAAGGAGTGCAGAGCCTTTCACACAGTGAGACAAAGATCCAAGGTCATGTGTGGGGCTTTACAGGATAACCTTTCTCATGGAGCACCGGACACTTTGTGTTCACTCCCTGAGTGCGGACATACAGTTCACTCAGAGGCCTTGTCTTCTACATGATAAATGTTCATTGTTCTAACACACAGACACATTTCACAGCATACAGTAATGGATCAAACACAGGTCTCTATAATATCAATGCTTCATCATGACAATAGTCATGAACCACATTTTCCCTCTAAAACTTACAGTCATAATGCAAAGCAATGCTTTTCCCACAGTAGAGACTGGAGAACTGGGTGATGAGAGACCATGTTGACTGCAGTGAGAACAGTGGTTGGGTAGACAGTCTGATAAGAGAGACCATGTTGACTGCAGTGAGAACAGTGGTTGGGTTGACAGTATTATTTAATGCATAATACTTTTAACTCTTACTACATTTACGATTTAAAAAATGTACTTATACTCCATTACATTAGACTACACACTTCTCGCTACTTTTATTTCATGTATTAAATCGTTTTTATTCACAAGCGCACAACCGACTGCTTTGATAGCCTACACGTTTATATGACAGCAGTAGGCTATTTACACTCTGTCACAGCCTTCACCTTGCTTTGGACTTTTATTTTGAAATGTCTTGTGCTCCTGTTCGTTGTGTGTCTCCGCCTTTCACCTGATTCTGTTTATTCCGTTTATTAACCTCGTTGTACAATTGTTAATTTGCACCAATCATGTTTCTCCAGTTTAGTTCTCATTTTGTATTTTACACCCTGTGTTTGACCTGTCCTTCGTCTATCGTTGTTAGTGTTTGTATACATTCTGTTTGGCTGCACCTTTTTGTTACTGGTCTTTGTACCTGTTTATTTATCTACATTTTGTAAGTAAAGTCCTCCTTTTTATCACCACCATCATTGTGTCTTGCGCTTGGGTCCACCTCCACTGCACGCTTGACATACACATTGTTAACACAGTAGCTTTATCAGCTAGAGAGAGGGCAGCGTCGGGGAACTAGCGTTAGCTAACTGAGCTTCATGAAACAGAGAAGCTACAGCGCTCATCTCAATGACTGAGAAGAGATTTCGGAGGTCTCGGACGTTGCACCAAACTTTCAGTAAGCTCCCTACCTGTATCCCCACCTATCTCTTGTGACGGAGTGGTAGCGACGTTCTCCGTTTCTTATCCTAACAACAACAGAGAGAGACCTTCTTACTGGTTGCTTTTTGTTATGAAATAAACTCAGAAAAGTTCGTTAGCCACAACCCACCTCGTGATAATTGAGTATGGGGGCTCAGAATTGTCAGCTGCAACTCTTCACACATACCTACCTTTTTAAAATAAATGTAAGGTTACAGAGAAAATCACTGAAAGACAAGGTGTTGCCAAATTTAGATGAATTTGTAATGTCTGTTGTACTCCTGATATTTCAACAGAACATCCAAGCACACAGTTTTACTAAGCATATAGAATGACTCTGCTATTGGAGGCTTGTCCTATGTTGAGGGTTGTCTTTATGTTGACTGGAACTCAAATGTCTCCTTACTGAGTGATTCTTTAAGACAGGATTAGCATTCACCCTCTCAAACACATACGCACACACACACAAAGGTTCAGGCACATATAATTGGACAAACATGAATAAAGACCAGGACTGTGTTAAATTATAAGAGATTAAACAGTGCTGTGACTTTGGTATTGGTTTTAAAAGATTTGTGTTAAGAAAAAATGGAGATGTTATTATTCATTAAGCTAGTCTGGAAGATTTATGAAACTAATCAGGGCAAAATTGCCTTAATTAATGTCATTTGGTAAATATATAATTTATTATTATTATTATTATTATTATTATTTTATTAGAATATGATTTAGTACTTGAATGGCCAGATTTTGCATTGTGTTTATTAGACAAGCACTTTAAATTTCAGTTTTGGGCATAACTGACGTTCTGATACATTTGAATGTAATACATTCTAAATGTAATAAATCATTATATGAAGTTACTCACTAATTCAGTAGTCATTTTAGGAGATTCTTTTTTACTCACATGCAAGTCGTCATTCTGATGAGCACTTTTATTTCTACTTCATTATTATTGTAAAATAACACTACTTTTACATGAGCACAGTTTTGAGTACAGTTTTTTCTTACTCTACCCACATCTGGAATACACAGGGTAAACAATGACACTCAAAACAAAGAGAGAGAAAGAAACAGGGAGACACAGAGAAAAAGGATGAGAGAGAAACAGACAGAGAGAGAGAGAGAGAGAGAAATATGAGAGAGAGGTGGGGGAATCCCAATGAGACCAACCTGCAAAACCAGAGCTGGACGTCTGCCCCCTGTCTCAGACAGAAACAGTGCTGTGAGGAAGACAAACAAAAGCTTTCTGTCTGTGATCTCTCAGTTTTCTCCTCTGCACTGTCAGACGCAGAACTGGGTCGAACTGAACTACCTTTTCTCTCTTCTGGTGAGGTTGAGAAGAATCCATCACACGGTCACCAGCACAAGTGTCCACTGACTCTACAAGAAATTCCCTCTCCCACGTGTCAGTAATGACTATTGATTATTAATGCTGTTGTCTGTATAGAAATTTGGAGGGGGGGGGGGGGGGGCTGGCAGGGAAAGACTGATTCGGTCAGAGAGTTGCTGCAGAGTGAGTTGATGTGACAGAGGAGAGGAGAGATTCAGGAAATGTCTCAGTACCTCGTGAGCAGTCTACACAAGCAGAATTTTAACTGAAACGGAACCTCCTAAGACAGTTTATTGAGAGACTCTGACTAAACCGCAATTAGATCCCCAATCGTTCCTGCCCCCCTGCATGCAACTGCTGTTTACTCACCTAAGGTGTCAGTGTTTGTCAAGTTTTCAGGCAATGGATCCTATTCTTGGTCTTTTTGAAACATATTAATTATCTTTGCTCTGGGAGGAGTGCTAGCTAGCTACGCTAACAAGTTAGTTAGCTGGTTGGCCATTTGAAACAATAGCCTGAGGTGACAGCACTCGTTAGCATGCTAGCTTCGCAAAAGAGCTGAGTCTTCAACTGTTTCTTGAAGATTGTGAGGGACAGTGTAGAACAGATAGAGCTAAGCTATTCATTTCACCAATGAAGAACCATAAATGAAACGAGTCCAGCTTGTCTGGTTCTGTCACGCAGTGGAGGTATCGCCCAGCACAGTCCATATGGCTGCTCACAGAGCGTAGTGGGCGGGACGGCATGAACCCAAAGACGACTTTGCCACCCACCACATCATCTCTGTCCACCATCTTGAATGAAAATTGGTATGTTGTATTGTTACATTGTGGGACTGCCTTATTGATAAAGGATACATGTCATGCCGTCTTCAAATCTGATCAATACAACATATCTTATTAGGCAGCAAATTTAACATATCAAAGAACTGGGGGCACTCTTCATGTCAAGGACGTGCGTTTGAAGATTTAAAATGCTGCCACTGTAGACACTTAACACAGTATTGAGACAGTTAACACAGTATTGAGACAGTTAACGCAGTATTGAGACAGTTAACGCAGTATTGAGACAGTTAACACAGTATTGAGAGAGTAAACGCAGTATTGAGAGAGTTAACGCAGTATTGAGACAGTTAACGCAGTATTGAGAGAGTTAACGCAGTATTGAGACAGTTAACGCAGTATTGAGACAGTTAACGCAGTATTGAGAGAGTAAACGCAGTATTGAGAGAGTAAACGCAGTATTGAGACAGTTAACGCAGTATTGAGACAGTTAACACAGTATTGAGACAGTTAACGCAGTATTGAGAGAGCTAACGCAATATTGAGAGAGTAAACGCAGTATTGATAGAGTAAACGCAGTATTGAGAGAGTAAACGCAGTATTGAGACAGTTAACGCAGTATTGAGACAGTTAACGCAATATTGAGACAGTTAACGCAGTATTGAGAGAGTAAACGCAGTCTTGAGACAGTAAACGCAATATTGAGACAGTTAACATAGTATTGAGACAGTTAACGCAGTATTGAGAGAGTTAACGCATTATTGAGACAGTTAATGTAAACTGCCGTGAGTCTCAGACACACGTGAGCGAAAACCCAGTCACCACGCCCTCAGTCACTGGTCAGGGTGCTCTTTTCTGGACTTCTGCTCCTCTGTTTGGCTTCCTGCCTTTATGCAGACATACTGGTTTTATACTGGTGCAGTATAAACAGGGTCATTGTGATGTAACAGTCTTATAGAGGTTTTATACTGGTGCAGTAGTGTTATACTGGTTTTAAAAAGGACACTAGTTATTGGTTTTATACAGAACACTGGTGTTATACTGGTTTTATAAAGGACACTGGTGTTACACTGGTTTTGTAAAGGATTCTGGTGTTATATTGGTTTTATATAGAACACTGGCGTTATGCTGGTTTTATAAAGGATACTGGTGTTATATTGTTTTTATACAGGACACAGGTGTTTTATTGGTATTGTACCAGGGTACTGGTGTAATACTGGGTTTATACTGGGGTACTGGTGTTATACTGGTGTAATAATGTTATACTGACGTTGTATTTGGGTATCAGTGATAACTGATATATTATACTCTCTGCGAGGATTCAGCTGCCAGATCAAGCAGACGCCTGCGGACTGGCCCCAGTTCAACACTGGAACATGAAAGCCATGTCCGCTATTGTCCAGAAGACATCAGTGCCATAGCTGTCTCTGATACCATCTGTAGACAGTGGCTGAGCTCCAGCTGTCAGCCAGGGGTCAGCCCAGTGGAGGAATGAGATGGACTCAATTAAGAGAGACTGCTTCACCCTGTTAACAAGCCCCTCTGGATGAAGGGAGCGGGAGGGGGAGAGAGAAAGACAGAGAGAGAGAGAAAGAGAGAGAAAGGAAGACAGAGCAAGAGGGAAAAACTAAGAGTGGGAGCTTGCTCTGGTGCCAGTGCAATATAATTCAGTATAATACAGTATAATAATACAGTATAATAATACAGAATAATTCAGTAAAATACAGTATAATAATACAATATAATTCAGTATAATACAGTATAATTCAGTATAATACAGTATAATAATACAGTATAATTCAGTATAATACAATATAATGATACAGTATAATTCAATATAATACAATATAATAATACAGTATAATTCAGTATAATACAGTATAATAATACAGTATAATTCAGTATAATACAATATAATAATACAGTATAATTCAGTATAATACAATATAATACAGTATAATTCAGTAAAGTACAGTATAATACAGTATAATTCAGTATAATACAGTATAATAATACAGTATAATTCAGTATAATTCAGTATAATTCAGTATAAAACAGTATAATTCAGTATAATTCAGTATTGCTGGAACAGTCGAGAACAACCCAGACAAAATGCAGAATGCTTGTTGAAGCTGTTAAACTAAGCTTGATAAAAAATTGTTCTCTGTTTGAATTTCATTTTTTATTGTGTGTTTGCCTTCATTTTTATATTATTATGTCTGATTTATTATGTTAGGTTAGATTTGCTGCAGTATTCACTATACCTGCACTTATCTGTAAATAATACTATGCTTTTAAAATTAGGCCATGGTAACGCGCCGTCAAGATGGCTGTCGTTCTCTGAGCTCTATCTTAAATTGAACTTATTTGTTAACTTATTCACACTATTTTAAGCAAAAACACTATAATTTTGAACGTGATGATCACCTACGATAGGGAGACTTTGATCAACATCAGATCTACAATCGATACGCATTTTATAGCCAAAAATTGTTCAACGGATTCAGCGGACTTCCATTTGTTTAGATGTAAATTGTTTAGCCTACCTGCTACACCTTGTAAACAGAGATGGAGAAGGAAGCGAGGCAAAAGAGCTGGAGCACTGGTCAGGCAGAGACAACAGAAACAACAAGAAAATAAAATCGTAGCCCTCTTCGAAGTATCCTTCTAACGCAATATGTCCAATATGTCTAACACAATATGTCCACGAACCAACTCATATCAGTGGCAACACTTTAGATCTTATTCTAGCTCGCGGACTAGATATCTCTCGTGTTGTCGTCTCTCCTTACTCCGCTGCCCTCTCAGACCATTTTCTTATTACTTTTCAAGTAACTCTTCCGTTGACGCCAATTGTCTCTACCGCGGTTCGTAGCTGTCGTCGCGTTAATGCTTCCACCACTGCTGCGCTCGCTGATCTGCTTCCTACTGCTCTCAACTCTTTCAATGATCAGCAGAGATCTTTGAACGACTTGACAGACAGCATAAATTCTACCCTTTGTACTAGATACAGTAGCACCATTAACTATAAAAAATAGACGTAAACACTTAACACCTTGGTTTAATAAAGAAACCCGCGCACTGAAGCAGGTGTGTAGGAAATTGGAACGAAACTGGCGGGCAACCAAACTAGAGGTTTTTCGCCTTGCATGGCACGACAGCCTGATAGATTATAAACATGCTCTCTACGCAGCCAGATCTGCGTATTACTTGAAAATAATTAATGTTAACAAAAATAACCCCAGGTTCCTTTTTGATACAATATCTAAACTTACCCAGAATCACTCCCCTCAATCTAGCCCTTTTACCGCAAACGATTTTGTTGAATTTTTCTCGTAAAAAATAGACTTAATTCATCGTAATATTAAAATTAATTTATCAAATCAGACTGCCTGCATGCTCTCTGTTACTGCGCCTAAGATTAGTCAGGATGTGCAGCCTTTAACTCAATTTAACCCTATCTCTCTAGACGCACTGTCCAAATTGGTGCACTCTGCTAAACCAGCCTCTTGCCTCCTTGAGCCCCTACCTGCTAAACTTTATATGGAGCTTTTCTCGGTTCTTGGCCGAACAATCCTAAACACTCTAAATATGTCACTTAAATCTGGCATTGTACCCTCCTCTTTTAAAACAGCCGTGATCAGGCCTTTACTAAAAAAACCAAATCTTGACCCTGAAGCCTTAAATAATTATAGGCCGATCTCTAATCTCCCGTTTCTTTCTAAAATACTTGAAAAAATTGTAGCTGCTCGGCTGATAGCCCATATGTCCTCTAACAGTCTGTTTGAAATAGTTCAGTCAGGCTTCAGGTGTTTTCACTCTACTGAAACCGCCCTTACTAGAGTAACTAATGATCTTTTATTAGCCATGGATGCTGGTGCTACTTCTGTTCTTATTCTGCTTGATCTGAGCGCAGCATTTGACACGGTCGATCACACTATATTGTTAAAGCGCCTGGAAAACCAAATTGGCATTCGTGGCCTGGCGCTCTCTTGGTTTAAATCTTATCTCTCTGAGAGAAAGCAGTGTGTCCACTATAATAATGTGACCTCTGAATACCATAAGCTTAACTATGGTGTTCCTCAGGGATCAGTCCTTGGCCCTCTTCTATTCTCTATTTACATGCTCCCTTTGGGTGACATTATTCGTAGTTACAACATTAACTTCCATTGTTATGCTGACGATACTCAGATTTTCTTACCTATCCAGCATAATGACCGCTCTGAATTGGCTAACCTTGAGACATGTCTTTGTGCTATTAAGGGTTGGATGTCTTCAAATTTCCTGATGCTTAACGCAGGCAAGACTGAAATGCTGGTCATTGGTCCCCCTACGCATAAGCATCTTTTTAGTGATCTAACTCTAAATTTTGACAACTGCATCATCTCTCAAAACTCTTCAGCTAAGAACCTTGGTGTGATTTTTGACTCTAGTCTCTCGCTAGTCACTCATATCAAGAACACAACCAAAACTGCCTTTTATCACCTCCGTAACATTGCTAAAATTAGGCCTTTTCTAAGTATGGCTGATGCAAAAACCATTGTTCACACATTCGTCACATCTCGCCTTGATTACTGCAATGTTCTTTAGTCTGGCCTGTCTGCCTCTAGTACCAATAGTCTTCAGCTGGTCCAGAATGCTGCTGCTAGAATTCTGACCCGAATAAAGAAGTTTGATCACATTAGCCCTGTCCTGGCTTCCCTTCATTAGCTCCCAATTCATGCAAGGGCAGATTTTAAGGTCCTCTTATTTACATATAAAATTTTACATGTGCTTGCGCCTTCCTACCTGTCTGGCTTAATTACACCCTATAACCCACCTCGCACCCTGCACTCTCAAGATTCTGGATTATTAGTCATTCCAAGAGTTGAAAAGAAGTCCGCTGGCAACCGAGCCTTTTCCTACCGCTCTCCCTTCCTTTGGAATGGTTTACCTAAAGAAGTTAGAGAGGCAAACTCTCTCAATTCCTTTAAAAAAAACTAAAGACTTATCTATTTTCTCGAACTTATGCATGATATAATTTTGATTTGACTTTGTTATAGACATGTAAAGCCCTTTGAGACTATAAATAGTGATACTGGGCTCTAAATAAATATTATTATTATTATTATTATTATTTTGTACTTCTGGTTAGATGCTACTGCATTTCATTAGCTTTGTACCTGTACTCTACGCAATGACAAAATTGAACCTAATCTAATCTAATCTAATCTAATCTAATTTGCAGTAAAGTTCTGTGAGGCACATCTCAGAGGTATTTATCACCTGGAAAGGTAAATAGAGGAAGGTATATATAGGGAGGGATATACAGGAATGTGTTTGACATGGGGTTAGACAAGATCAGGTCAAAGTCCACACTGTTTTTCAGCCCCAACTTTTAACTCTTTCATTAAGATTCTTTCTTCAATTTGCTGTGTCTGTGTTCATCTGCAAAACCTCCATGCCAACACCAGCAGGAGTTTAACTGGTTTAACTGTGTTTGCAGAAGGGAAATGCCACATGGAGAAAGTCTCTCTCTGTCTCTTTCTCTCTGTCTCACACACACACACACACACACACACACACAAAACAATACATATATACAAAAGAGTGAAAATTTACAGAAATAATGAGGTGGATTGGGAGACATTGAAAGCCTTTTTAAGACGAACATCATGTTTTCATTTGACTGAATTTCGATGTCATTACAAAGACAGAAAGAGACAGTCACACAGTATGTGAAATTTGAACAGAAAAATATATCTTCATTACACTGATCTGTGTATTCTGCTGATTCTCAGGATAAGAAGTCTGAGACTCCAGAACTGCTGCTCAGGATTTTTGGTGTCTAATTGCACTCAGTCACTTCACATGGTGCTTCAGAGGTGTGGCAGGTGTGTGAGAGGGAGTCTGTTGGCTTGTGTTCTTCAGATGTGTTTGAATATGTGACAGTGACTAGACAGAAAATACACACAGATCAGATTTCTCCCACCAGCAGCTCTGTGGAGCTTGTCCTGTGACCATGTTTATCCATGTAAAAAAAAAGAAGATCTCTCTCTCTCTTTGTTTTCTTCTTTCTCTGCTGACAGACAGCGACACAGACAGACAGGGAGAAAGTCTGAGTGTCAGAGCTGAAACAAGACAGGATGGGGAATCAGAGAAGGTCTGTGTGCCATTCCCTCCTTCACGATTTGCCCAGTGCTGCTGAAATGTTTGGGTCTGAGTGGTCGGGTTGGCTCTGGGCTCCGGGCGGCCGGCGTGAGACAGCTGGCTCCAAACACGGCTCCAAACCTGCTCCAGCCAACGGCACTTCACAGCAAACAATAACATCACGAGTAGCATGAGCTGATCCAGACCAGAGCTTTAAAGTCCAATCCATTTTCCCTAATAAGACATCACATCGTTTGAGCAATCTTCCCCTTTCAAAGCACACAACGCGTTGGCCATCTGCTCCTCAGATGAAAGGATGGACAGATGAAACGTTGAGTGTCTCATCTCTTTCTTCTCTCTTTCTGCAGACATCCAACCAATTATAGGGAATTTGGTGGAGTGACAACTAGTGTCCCGCCCCCTGGCTCTCTGTGCCTCTGAGAATCACCTCCAGGAGCCCAAAGAGGCTGAGTTTTTTTTCCTTTTAGAAAATAACATTCCAAATAAATCAGTGTCTGTAGTGTACACAGATTCCCAATCTGCAGCAGAGTAAATTCCCACAGCAGAGTAAAGCAGGACCATAAACCCAGAAGACAGTGACACCATACCTGGGGCCCACCCTACACTTCATAAAGATATAGAAATGTATACATAATATACATTTCTTAACAACAAATGCAAAATAGAATCTTTGAAATATTCTCCAGAACAATGGTTTTTTTTTCATCTGTAAAAACCCTGTCAGCATTGGCCACCTTATCACATATGATATCACATGACCTTACTATCACATATGATATCACATGACCTCACTATCACATATGACATCACATGACCTCACTATCACATATGACATCACATGACCTCACTATCACATATGACATCACATGACCTTACTATCACATAGGACATCACATGACCTTACTATCACATATGACATCACATGACCTTACTATCACATATGACATCACATGACCTTACTATCACATAGGACATCACATGACCTTACTATCACATATGACATCACATGACCTTACTATCACATATGACATCACATGACCTCACTATCACATATGACATCACATGACCTTACTATCACATACGACAATACATGACCTTATTATCACATAGGACATCACATGATCTTACTATCACATATGATATCACATGACCTTACTATCACATATGACATCACATGACCTCACTATCACATATGATATCACATGACCTTACTATCACATAGGATATCACATGACCTCACTATCACATATGACATCACATGACCTCACTATCACATATGATATCACATGACCTCACTATCACATATGACATCACATGACCTTACTATCACATACGACAATACATGACCTTATTATCACATATGATATCACATGACCTTACTATCACATAGGACATCACATGACCTTACTATCACATATGACATCACATGACCTTACTATCACATATGATATCACATGACCTCACTATCACATATGACATCACATGACCTTACTATCACATATGACATCACATGACCTCACTATCACATATGACATCACATGACCTTACTATCACATATGACAATACATGACCTTATTATCACATAGGACATCACATGACCTTACTATCACATATGACATCACATGACCTCACTATCACATATGACATCACATGACCTTACTATCACATATGACATCACATGACCTCACTATCACATATGATATCACATGACCTCACTATCACATATGACATCACATGACCTTACTATCACATATGACATCACATGACCTTACTATCACATATGACATCACATGACCTCACTATCACATAGGACATCACATGACCTTACTATCACATATGACATCACATGACCTCACTATCACATATGATATCACATGACCTCACTATCACATATGACATCACATGACTTTACTATCACATATGACATCACATGACCTTACTATCACATATGACATCACATGACCTTACTATCACATATGACATCACATGACCTCACTATCACATATGACATCACATGACCTTACTATCACATATGACAATACATGACCTTATTATCACATAGGACATCACATGACCTTACTATCACATATGACATCACATGACCTCACTATCACATATGATATCACATGACCTTACTATCACATATGACATCACATGACCTTACTATCACATATGACATCACATGACCTTACTATCACATATGACATCACATGACCTTATTATCACATAGGACATCACATGACCTTACTATCACATATGACAATACATGACCTTATTATCACATAGGACATCACATGACCTTACTATCACATATGACAATACATGACCTTACTATCACATATGATATCACATGACCTCACTATCACATATGACATCACATGACCTTACTATCACATATGACATCACATGACCTCACTATCACATATGATATCACATGACCTCACTATCACATATGACATCACATGACCTTACTATCACATACGACAATACATGACCTTATTATCACATAGGACATCACATGACCTTACTATCACATATGACAATACATGACCTTACTATCACATATGACATCACATGACCTTACTATCACATAGGACATCACATGATCTTACTATCACATAGGACATCACATGACCTTACTATCACATATGACATCACATGACCTTACTATCACATATGACACCACATGACCAAAGAGCTCCATCAGGTTCTCCTTTTTCCTCTTCTGGAATAACTTTTGGTTTTCTGGGATAGGTTTTGCTTTCTGGAGTAAGTTTTACTGTATTGAGAATGAATAAGTTTTACTGTCATTTTGAGGGTGTCTAAGCTGTTTAAGCTGACCATGGTATTCAGCCTGCATGTCTGCGTGTCTGCACATCTGCAGATCTGCACGTCTGCGTGTCTGTACGTCTGCATGTCTGCACCTCTGCGTGTCTGTACGTCTGCATGTCTGCACATCTGTGCGTCTGCGTGCTTCGCAGTGTAATGAAGTTTGATGTTGAATTGGCACTGCATTCATTCAGAGCTGCTATTCTGTCCTTGCAAATAGAGCGTGTTGTGTTTCCTACGGACTCACCAAAACGTCCACACCTTCCTTCCTTCCTCTTCTCTGCTTCACATCCAAATTTCTTTTAATTTGAGGTTTTAGTGTGGGAGGAACTAAACTTTTAAATAGATACTGAACTGCCATTTTGTCCTGCCATGTCTATGATTGTTAAATAGATTTAGTTCACTGAAACTTTCCAGAGCATACAGGTTTCTCACAAACTAGCATGCTGTCTTGGATCACACATTTACAGGAAGCAGGTGCACTGTGAAGGACTACACTCACCAGCTGCTTTGGTACTAGGGTGGGTCATGTGGGCTGTCAATCAAGCCTACATACTCCTGAGCTAAAAGAACATTACAAAATGCACTAGCCTTGTTAAGATTATGCACACACACACAGAGTGACTTTACAGTGTTAGCTTAAATGTTAAACTATCATCAAACTATCAGCTCAAATGAAACTAAGGATATTCCTCTATTCCATTGCCTTTCCATAGCAGTCCTGCTGAAAACTGACATTTCTATAAGAGAACTGTAAGAAGTCCTGCTGAAACCTGACATTTCTGTAAGAGAACTGTTATAAGTCCTACTGAAACCTGACATTTCTGTTAGAGAACTGTAAGAAGTCCTACTGAAACCTCACATTTCTGTAAGAGAACTGTTATTCACTAAATCATACAGACCTCCCTATATGGGATTCTTGTGTAACAGTAATAGCCTCCCTAGCTGTGTTAAAGGGTGAATAACCGCAGTTCCTCTGGTCTATGACACTATGCCTGCAGTAATACTCTTTTATTGTTATTGTTTTATGTCTGTTACGCAGTCTGTATTTCCACAGTGACCTCAGTGATTACAGTAATGCCACATTTATATACTGTGTATTTACTGTGTGTGTGTGGGTGTGTGTATATTTACTGTGTGTGTGTGTGTGTGTGTGTGTGTGTGAGAGAAAACATGACTGACTCCAGAGTCGTCAGAAACTGCACTCTCAGTCTTCAGTGTGACTTCTTAAAAATAGAGAAGTTACCATAGTTACCCATAGGTTGACAGTTACCCACAGACTGACAGTTACCAATAGACTGACAGTTACCCACAGACTGACAGTTACCCACAGACTGACAGTTACCCATAGACTGACAGTTACCCACAGACTGACAGTTACCCACAGACTGACAGTTACCCATAGACTGACAGTTACCCACAGACTGACAGTTACCCATAGACTGACAGTTACCCATAGACTGACAGTTACCCACAGACTGACAGTTACCCACAGACTGACAGTTACCCACAGACTGACAGTTACCCACAGACTGACAGTTACCCATAGACTGACAGTTACCCACAGACTGACAGTTACCCACAAACTGACAGTTACCTATAGTCTTGTCAATTATGTTCTCTCCTCTCCTCTTCACGTCCACGGCTGTCCCCACAGAGACGCCTGTAACCTGGGCTGACAAAGAGAAACATGAATTTTGTTGTCCACAAAATGCATAAAAAAAAATTCATACAACAGCAAATGGGGTCTATACAGTAGTTCCAACCACACAGAAACACACTCTGCATTTTAAAAATGTCTGAAACTTATTTAACGCTAACTAAATTTATTTAAAGATATCTGAAGTCCAGTATGAGATGTTCTGGCCAGCTGGCAGAAATTTCCTTTTAACTGTCTCCTGTTGTCGAGGAGGCTGAGAGAAAAACTCACCATGCCCAGTGCAGTGCCTCCAAAGCTTCTGTCCTTTGAGTATCCAATCAGATAATGGAATCTCTCTCTCCCTCTCCCCCTCGCTTTCTGCTCTGTCTCCAGGCCTGCAGTGCCTTTGAACAGGTCGGCTTTTGAGAGGGTATTTCGTCTTACTTTTAAGTTCCTTGTTTGGGTTAGTACCTGCTTATGACTTCAACAGTCTAAGCAGAACCACTCTGGAACTCCAACATGGCAAATATGTGAGAATCCATCTTTCAGTCTTTGGCCTTCCTGAGTCAGTGTTTATGGAGACAGCTGTAATACTATCTATAACTCAATAATCTAATTTGATTTGTCTCTGTCTGAGTAAACTTTTTGTTTTGTTCTTCTGATTTTTTTATTCAGCTGTGATTTTGGAGGTGCGATTGCACAGCTCTATGTTTAATTCCCTTTCATGTACTTGTCCTGTGGTAATAAAGCCATTTCATAATGTCGTAAAGCTTTCCCGATGAGTCAGCCTTCTTTTTCACTCAGTACTCCGAGATGTTTTGTTTATGATCACATCAGCAGGAGAGCAGTGTGTTAAGTGGACGCAGCTAAAATTGTCATCGCTTCCTCAAAGTAAGCACTTCACCAACTGAGACAAGTGAGTGAAGATTAAAGCCAATTAAAATAATGTTTTAATCAATGCTGTTCCCTCCCCTCACAGCTCAGACAGGAAAGCACTGTAGAAGTGAGCTGTGATTGTTGTGTTATTGGCTTAATGAGTCTGACATTTCTGAAAAACAGCAGGTCTTTCTAAACAACACAGTACCAGTTTGTTTTATTGTCTGTTGACTGGTGAAAATGAGACTGTGATTTGTACTGGACACTTTGAATGAGATCTGAATTATGGCTTTGATGAATGTTTTGAATGTTTGGCATCGTGGTTAAGGAATTCACGCAATGACCAGAGATTTTTCTGCTCTTTACAGGGGCTTTTAATCAGATGCCGGTGACCTGTGAATAACTGTGAGTCACTCTGGATATTACTGATCACACCAGTAATAAATGTTAATGCAGTGTAAATGTTTGTAGAGTGATGTGTGTGTCTGTGTCTCCATCTGTCTGTGTCCCTGTCTGTCTGTATCTCTGTCTGTCTGTCTGTCCATTTGTCTGTGTCTCTGTGTCTCTGTCTATCTGTTTCTCTGTCTGTCTGTGTCTCTATCTGCCTGTCTGTCTGCCTATCTGTTTCTCTGTCTGTCTGTGTCTCTGTCTGTCTGTGTCTCCATCTGTCTGTGTCTCTGTCTGTTTGTGTCTCTGTCTGTCTGTGTCTCCGTCTGTCTGTTCGTCTGTCGGCCTATGTCTCTGTCTGTGTCTATGTCTGTCTGTCCATCTGTCTGTGTCTCTGTCTGTCTGTCTGTTTCTCCCTCTAGACTGCACAGTGCTAACATTTTTGGCCGTTATATTACTAATAAGTTACATTACTAAAGCAATGTTACTAAAGTTATGTTCCCAGAGTTATGTGGTATTTGCTTTCCAGTTTCATTAGGAAACACACAGGGCCAATTCTAGCTTGGGGCTCAAAGACACAGTGAGGGTATGTGTTCACCTTCCATGTTCTCTAAGGCTGAATTTGGTTTCAGTCTGTGCACTAACCTCAGAATAAAGCCAATCCATGGACAGTGTTGCTCTGTCTACAGATAAAGGCTGTCAAACACCCCACATCATTTTGTTTTACAGTACTGGCTAAGCTGTAGTCTAGGGAGGACCATACTCAGAGATTTCATTTTACTGTCTTTTCTTCACTTGCTCTTATTGGACTTTTATACCTGTTCTCTCCAGTATCTGGCACACAGAGGAAACCTCCATCAGACGACACAGTAAAATGTTTACAGTTGTGTGCATCAGCACTCTCAGGCAGACAGCTTAGGCCGATGATGCGTGATAGTGAAATGCATAAATATTTGAAACAGGCTATGAATGAGATCTGAGAATAAGTGACTTCATTCTCTTCACTGTCCTCATCTCCCATTAAACCCATTAAACCAGTACGAGGGTGGCTTTTAAAGCACTGGCAGCCGCACTTCTCTAAATGTATGCCCTTCCTGCGCAAAGTCATTACGACACAACTGGTTTGGTCCAGAGACATCCCCGCAGCTCAACTGGTTTGGTCCAGAGACATCCCCGCAACTCAACTGGTTTGGTCCAGAGGCATCCCCGCAGCTCAACTGGTTTGGTCCAGAGACATCCCCGCAGCTCAACTGGTTTGGTCCAGAGACATCCCCGCAACTCAACTGGTTTGGTCCAGAGACATCCCCGCAACTCAACTGGTTTGGTCCAGAGACGTCCCCGCAACTCAACTGGTTTGGTCCAGAGACGTCCCCGCAACTCAACTGGTTTGGTCCAGAGACATCCCCGCAGCTCAACTGGTTTGGTCCAGAGACATCCCCGCAACTCAACTGGTTTGGTCCAGAGACGTCCCCGCAGCTCAACTGGTTTGGTCCAGAGACATCCCCGCAACTCAACTGGTTTGGTCCAGAGACATCCCCGCAGCTCAACTGGTTTGGTCCAGAGACATCCCCGCAACTCAACTGGTTTAGTCCAGAGACATCCCCGCAGCTCAACTGGTTTGGTCCAGAGACATCCCCGCAACTCAACTGGTTTAGTCCAGAGACATCCCCGCAACTCAACTGGTTTGGTCCAGAGACATCCCCGCAACTCAACTGGTTTGGTCCAGAGACATCCCCGCAACTCAACTGGTTTGGTCCAGAGACATCCCCGCAACTCAACTGGTTTGGTCCAGAGATGTCCCTGCAACTCAACTGGTTTGGTCCAGAGACGTCCCCGCAACTCAACTGGTTTGGTCCAGAGATATCCCTGCAACTCAACTGGTTTGGTCCAGAGACATCCCCGCAACTCAACTGGTTTGGTCCAGAGACGTCCCCGCAACTCAACTGGTTTGGTCCAGAGACGTCCCCGCAACTCAACTGGTTTGGTCCAGAGACATCCCTGCAACTCAAATGGTTTGGTCCAGAGACATCCCCGCAACTCAACTGGTTTAGTCCAGAGACGTCCCCGCAACTCAACTGGTTTGGTCCAGAGACGTCCCCGCAACTCAACTGGTTTGGTCCAGAGACATCCCCGCAACTCAACTGGTTTGGTCCAGAGACATCCCCGCAACTCAACTGGTTTGGTCCAGAGACATCCCAACAGACTGTGCTCACAAACACAAAGTAAACATTCATTTTACTGCAACTGATGTTTCACAAAATCAGGACAGAGTGTGGGATCGTTATGAAAAGAAAGATAGAAGTTTGACCCTTCTTTGCATGGCCTTACCTGTGAAGATTAATATTTCATTTGAAACTTTAGTTTGGCCAAATCAATCCCTGTCTCTCTCTCTCTCTCTCTCTCTCTCTCTCTCTCTTTCTCACTCTGCCTCTCTCCCTCTCTCTCTCTCGTTTTCCACTCTTGTGAGCTGTATCTTAAAATGAAAGGAGTTTAAATGTGTGAATTATGACGATTTGGGTTTTTTTTTTTCTTTCTTTGGTTACACCCCTTTGGAGCAGTTTCATTTAAAAACATGTTTCCGTGGCAATGTCATAAAATGCCATTTATATTACCGTGCTTTATGTTGGAGGCCAGTGAACTCGCCACACTATGCTCTCAGCAACCAGTCAGTGGATCAGCACCCTCAGACTCCACCCCCAGGGCCCACCCACAGGGCCCACCCACAGGCCCCTAGTGAAACATTGAGAGGGATTGCCTGTAGAATGTGGCTGAATGATTAAATTGACATATTTCATTAAGATAATTAACTCATGATGATTTACGTGTTAAGTTATACCGGTCCAAGCTCATTTTCAGTCTGGCTGTGGGATTGAGGGTTCAGCTCAAGGTAACAGCAGCCGTGGGCAGAGCACCTTAACCCACCTCTTAACACAACGAAATTCCTCCAGTCAGTCTCAGGAACTCAGTCCATAACCTTCCATTTACTGAGAGACCTCCGGAACCTCTCCGGAACTCTGTATTTAATTACATAATTCATATATTTAAACTTCTTTCATTTTAAGCTACAGTGCACAAGAGTCGAAAACGAGTTTCTTGTGTCAAGGTCACCTTAATCAAGATAGACTCCGCCGGTGATTACACACCAATTACTGCAGCAAGGAGGACCTCACACACACTCTTTAAACTTTAGAGTAAAATGTATGTGTGGGAGAGACTCTCAAATCAAAGCGAATTCACCCGTAATGATATTGCTGCTGTTTTACTTTCTCATTGAGAAACATGACATGGATCTGACATTCTATCAGTGCCGGGCATACAGTCTGCTCAGGAGAGACACTGCAAAGAGAATTCATTTACAGGAGAGATATTTACCTCCTCTCCTCCCAGCCTCCTCCCTCCTCTGACAAGACATACCAAACATTTATTCATCAGCTGTCCAGAGAGAGAGAGAGGGGGAGGGAGGGAAAGACAGAGAGGGAGAGAGAAAGAGAGAGAAGGAGGGAGGGAGGGAGAGAGAGAGAGTGAGAGAGAGAGAGAGAGAATGCTCTCTGGTCTGTTTATATTGGTGTTCAGATCCAGTCTCCTAAATGAACCTCAGTGTTGGACCCTAGCCGGCAGGCAGACACAAGCGTTTAGCCATGCCACACGCTGATATTGGATGTGTCACCCTCCATTGGCTGGGCTGTGAGCCGATGTCAAACTCATTTTAGCCACAAGGCTCCTCTCAGAGCAACCTGCTCTATGGTTTTCTCTCTCTCACACACACACACACACACACACACACACACACACACGCACACACACACAAGCAGTGACCTGCTCTATGGTTTTCTCACACACACACGGCAACATCAAAACCAGTATCTGCATGGCTGATCAGCTCATAGCATCAGGATCAAACACAGACATGCTGACGTCCTCAGGGAGAGGAGAGAGACAAACACAGAGGAACATGACAAACAGCACATGGGCCCCGTTTGCCATTTGTGGTCATCATGAAACACAAAACAAGCAGTCAGGAGGGAGGCTTTGTGTTCGGTTCGTTCCCTTTGATAGTGAGGAGCTGAGAGACTGAGACTGTGTGGAGGTTAATGGGCAAATGGACGGGCCTTTCATAAACAGAGACAGATCAGAAAGATCCTTTTCCTCTGCTCACTGACTGACGAATAAATCATCAGGTCAGCTGGAGGAAGGTACCCATGCAGACGTAGCAGTGACATACACTCCCTGCTGAAGTGTGTGTGTGTGTGTGTGTGTGTGTGTGTGGTAAAATTCTTTTTGCTGTGATGTCCATAGAGGAATTCAGCAGCCACGGCAGTGTTTCATGTCAGTCTTCACTGCTTTAAAACGCTTTTACTCCATTTCTATCTTAAAATAGACTTTCTTACTTCAGTATAAATGTATGACAGATTTTTGAGAGGAGGGAAAATGTAGCATGAGGAAAAGAGCAAAGAACCAGAGGAGAAATCGCTGTGAGAACTGGGTCAGCTCCAGAGACATGATGCATCCAGACAAAGGACAAAGGACATATCCAGAGAACCCAACACAATAATTCTGATTCTGAAACAGCTCAAACGAACGATTCTATGGACTGACTTGACTCTGCTGTCTGTTGTTCAGATGCGTCAAAATGAAGTAGTGTCATCTCCTCATGACCATGTGCACTGCATCACGAAAGGTCACAACACCACAGAGCTCAATTTACGAGCCCAGGATCTCCCATAAAGCATAACGACAATCATCCCCACAGGCACACTGACAGCCAGCACGGTGCCAAATACATAAGGCCTGTCTCTACACCTCTTCATCAGTTCAGTGTCACCTCACTGCACCTATAGACACTACTAAATCACATACACACACACTCCATATTACATCTATACACACTACTATATCACACACACACACACACACACACACACACAGACACACACAGACACACACACACATACATACACACACACACACACACACACACACGCACACACACACTGCAGCTATACACACAATTACAGCAAACACATACTCCACATTAAATATATACACATAACTACAGCACACACACACACACACACACCACCTCACTGCATCTGTACACGCTACTACATCACACACACACACACACACACACACACACCACATTGCATCTATACACACAATTACAGCAAACACATACTCCACATTAAATATATACACATAACTACAGCACACACTCTCCATGTTACAGCATTTACACTCATGAAAGCACACTTCCCAAACAGTAGGGTTAGGGTTACCAGTAGGGTTAGAGTTAGGGTTAACAGTAGGGTTAGGGTTAACAGTAGTAATGTCATCTCAAAAGGATTATATGATACAGAGCTGAATTCATAATCCTAATCTCATTTACCCTCTCTCATTCAGTAAAATAGACAATACAGCTTGTTCTCATCCAGTGAAAAGCAATGCAAGCTAGGACATGAGGTTTCTGGAATTTATCACTGAAATGAAATGAAGAGAGAGAGAGAGAGAGAGAGAGAAAGAGAGAGGGAGAGAGAGAGAGAGAGAGAGAGTGAGAGAGAAAGAGGGAGAGAGAGAAAGAGAGAGAGAGAGAGAGAGAAAGAGAGGGAGAGAGAGAAAGAGAGAGAGTGAGAGAGAAAGAGAGAGAGAGAAAAAGAGAGAGAGAGAAAAAGGGAAGCAGGGAGGTCTGTTGTTTTCTCTGACAGGTGAAAAGAGCGTCTCGCTGGCCTTTTCTGTGGGACTAATCAGAGCAGAGAAAGAAGCCGAGACATTTCTCACGATGAGGAGAGAGGAGATGGCGAGGGTTTGAAAGCAGATCACACTTCCTCATAAAAAACGCATGTGGCAGATTCAGCTTGCACAACACAGCTGTCAATCATGCCCGGACTTCCTGTCTTCTTCTAGGAGAAGATGAGTCATCAGTCAGTTCCTTAGCTCTCAGAGAGATGGTTTTTGTTATGACAGCCATCACCATAGTTCACAGTCACTCCCACAGACTCACTTATTATAACCTTTTCTCATTTGTCCCTACATGGCCAAGTCTCCAGCTCTCTCTCCTTTTCTGTGAATGAGTGATGGACTGCATCACTGTTCCTCCTAGATTAAATCTCTACAATTGATTTCTACCTAATGTCAGTATGAGAGAAAATTCAGGGGAAGACCCATGAAATCCTGCCTAAGGCAAACATCACAGAGAGTGAAAGGAGCAGTGGGGAGAGAGAAGCAGGCAGAGTGTACAGTGAGTTTTACATTAGTGTGTTTATATCAATACATAGCTCTGTGGCTGCATGACCTGAAAGGGCAATCACGTTTATCGTACAGTTCGCATTTATCGAACAGTTTACTACTGATTCTGCAATGCTGCCTGAGATTAGAAAGAGGTCAATTCTAGCAATGGGAGAAGAAGGTATAATCCCTTTCCCGAGGGTTTATCAACCACCAAATATCTACCAACCCTATGTCTCCACCGATCACATACCATGCAGCCCTGTCTTTGGTGATTACTGGTCCACTAAAATTTCTCTCATCTAAAAACACATCCATAACTTGGTTAAAATCCCCTGATAAAACAGTCTGACCCTCCATTTCCCCTAAAACATTGTTCACGTCAGAAAAGAAATGTGGATCCATACATATTGCATGACACCCTCTTAGTCTCATTGATAACTGCCTCTACACAAACCATTCTTCCTTTGTTGTATTTACCCTCTTTAACCAGAAGAAAACTTAAAATGATCTCCCCATTCCGCTTGCTTAGGAACTGTGAAAGATATGCCCCGCCCAACCCCTTTTCAATTTAACTTCCTCTTCCCTCTTAAAGTGAGTTTCTTGGATGAAGGCAATATCTGCTTTGTTGCGTTTTAAATATGCCAATACCTTCCCTCTCTTTCTAGGATCTCCACAGCCATTAATGTTCCATCTTATACACTTAGCATAATTACCAGCCATGTTTGATATAAATAAAAAATATTCTGAGACAAGTAGTAGCAACTATGTCACCCATTAATAGCAATGTCTCACTTGTGCATTCACTAATAATAATCTCCCCATTCACTTTACCAGTCAGTACCAAACCCAGGTAGACACGTACATCAACACAAAACTTTTCTGAGGATCATAAATATCAACACTAAGCAATGTAAACTTAAATATACCGTGGAAAACATTAACTGGGGCATTTGACTTTTCTTCAGCCATAGCAACTCAAAAACAAAAAGCATAAACAGAAAAAAACACCTTTGGTCTGTGGGGTACCGTACACCCAGCCACGAGGGGTTTTCTCTGACCTTGTCGCTCAAGCAACACCGAAACAACCCTCTCGACCCACACACCTGTTCAACAATGTCCATGTTTAAATCTATCCCCTGTACAACGTACATATCACCTTTTCATCCAATAGGATTCCTTAATGAATCGCTCTGCCTCATTACTGACACACAGATTCATCCAATAGGATTCCTTAATGAATCGCTCTGCCTCAGTACTGACACACAGATTCATCCAATAGGATTCCTTAATGAATCGCTCTGCATCAGTACTGACACACAGATTCATCCAATAGGATTCCTTAATGAATCGCTCTGCCTCAGTACTGACACACAGATTCATCCAGTAGGATTCCTTAATGAATCGCTCTGCCTCATTACTGACACACAGATTCATCCAATAGGATTCCTTAATGAATCGCTCTGCCTCAGTACTGACACACAGATTCATCCAATAGGATTCCTTAATGAATCGCTCTGCCTCATTACTGACACACAGATTCATCCAATAGGATTCCTTAATGAATCGCTCTGCCTCATTACTGACACACAGATTCATCCAATAGGATTCCTTAATGAATCGCTCTGCCTCATTACTGACACACAGATTCATCCAATAGGATTCCTTAATGAATCGCTCTGCATCAGTACTGACACACAGATTCATCCAATAGGATTCCTTAATGAATCGCTCTGCATCAGTACTGACACACAGATTCATCCAATAGGATTCCTTAATGAATCGCTCTGCCTCATTACTGACACACAGATTCATCCAATAGGATTCCTTAATGAATCGCTCTGCCTCATTACTGACACACAGATTCATCCAATAGGATTCCTTAATGAATCGCTCTGCATCAGTACTGACACACAGATTCATCCAATAGGATTCCTTAATGAATCGCTCTGCATCAGTACTGACACACAGATTCATCCAATAGGATTCCTTAATGAATCGCTCTGCCTCAGTACTGACACACAGATTCATCCAATAGGATTCCTTAATGAATCGCTCTGCCTCATTACTGACACACAGATTCATCCAAGAGGATTCCTTAATGAATTCGCTCTGCCTCATTACTGACACACAGATTCATCCAATAGGATTCCTTAATGAATCGCTCTGCCTCATTACTGACACACAGATTCATCCAATAGGATTCCTTAATGAATCGCTCTGCCTCATTACTGACACACAGATTCATCCAATAGGATTCCTTAATGAATCGCTCTGCCTCATTACTGACACACAGATTCATCCAATAGGATTCCTGAATGAATCGCTCTGCCTCGTTAGTGCTGGTAAAGCTGCGGCTCCTTCACTTTCCACGTAAAGCACAAAACGGCTGGGTGGGCCAACGTGCATCGTACGTTACGTAGCTGCAGTGTTTTCCTCGCCATGGTGAAAGTTTTCCTCTTCTGAGCTAACTCTCTTCACATATCTGGAAACAGATCATTTGAGGTTCTCCCGTGAAATCCCGCGTCGTTCTCTCGTCGACACTAGTACTTTCTCTCTCGCCCGACTGTCGTGGGAATCTAATGAGGCCCGGTTTGGGCGGCTGGTCCTTGCTAGGTCTGGGAGCAGCTGACCGATGCGCTCTCTCCACCTCAAACGCTCCATCCACATCGGTTCCAAGTCCTTCTTGTAAAACTTTCTTCACACACATTTCCATCATGCTGTTCATTCCGTAAGTCACCTTTAACCCCACTAGTCTCACATTGTTTCTCTTGCTATGATTTTCAAGCTCTTGTAAGCGATTCAGTAAAACTTCCATCCTTTTATCACTATGATCATTGTCGCTTACTAATCTGTCGGATGTATCTTCCAGTCTAGAGAATCGTCCCTCCATTTCCTTAAATCTCTCCTGTATACCTAAGCCTCCTTTATGTCAGAGCTCCCTGTCAGTGCACTTTCTTCAGGGTCTTCTGACTCGAGAGGTCAAGAACTTGCCACCCCGGATGATGAGCCCCAAAATGTGATTGTTATTTTTCAGAAATTAAAGCTGGAGTCAGAGATGTTCACACCTGTTAACTTTATTTTCCTCACATGCAATACAACGGGTGTTGGGAAGACGGAGAACAACTACAGTTCAATGAGCTGCCAAGACCTCTCCTTGTGAGACAGAGGACGCTGTACGAGTAGGAGGGCGCTGCACCAGTAATGACCAGCAGATCTAGTTGCGTCTGTTGTTTGTCGGTTTGCGCACTGTTAATTGTCAATCCTTGACTGCTTTTTCAGTGAATGAATGGTGATCTGTTTGATCTCACTGTCATCTGTTGATCATGGATGTGGCACATTCTTTCCTGGTGTTTCTGACACTTTTTGTGGCTGTGTTCAGAGATGGGCAGTATTTCAAATAAATGTATTTAAAATACGTATTTAATTACTTTTGAGTATTTTGTAATTTGTGTTTTGCTGGATGGAAAATAATGAGATTTAATTTGTATCAAAATACTTTGAGAGATTGTATTTTGCGCATTTAAAATACTTAAAATACTTAATCAAATATGTCATTTTATTCTCAAGTAAGAAAAGAACTTTCATCATCAGGCTTACTATAAAGACTACTAAATATAGCCTATCACAGTCTTTGGCTAGATGCAAGTGAGTCACGTGACACATCCTGTTGGGTCCAGCGGGCTCGTCGTGAGCTGTTTGTTTTCTTCAGTAACCCAAGGAAAGAAACTGCTTTGGTGCTCGGTGCACATTGCCTTGGGGCAGTGGATCTCAACTCCAGCCCTGGGGGCCCACTGTCCTTCACGTCTGTGTCTCAACTCTCCTGAGCTCAGGACTGACACACCTGATTCAACTGATCAGTTAATCATTAAGCCCTTGATTAGCTCGATTAACTGTGATAATGAGGAGTAAAACGAAGACATGCGGGACAGTGGGCCCTGAGGTCTGGAGTTGAGAACCACTGCCTGAAGGTAAAGTATGTAGTAGAATATACTATCAGATATCGCTCACTGAATGTCATTATAGGACAGGAGAATAGAGCAATTAACAAATAGCTGTGCTCTAAAACTTGTAAATTTACTTGCTATCTTGCAAGTGGGATTCTATCTAACGCCACAGGCATGCTCAGACAGCCTGGGACAATGGCAACTTGTGGTTAGTCTTATGGAAGCCTTCATTAGCGATAAATCAGGCTAGCTACTTTTGCTCCTAAGGACAAACTTAATTTCTAACAGCTAAATTTAGGCATTTTTACGCATAGCAGTTAATCTCTTATACTAAATGTGTTGCACTTCTTCAAATGACTACTTGTAAAGTTCTAGGAAATTAGCTTACTCTATTGTTGCACTTATTGTAAATTGCCCCTGAAAAAGGCATCTGCTAAATGCCTAAAATAGTGTTACAAATAATTCTGTATGTATTTTTGTATTTTCAAATTACAAATTACTTGTATTTTAGTTAAATGCATTTTCTCACACCAGTATTTTCTATTTTATTTTGATACATTAGATGACCAAGTATGTGTAATTTGTAACAAGATACTTTTTGATGTATTTGTGCCCATCTCTGGCTGTGTTCGCCGTGCAGGAGTTTGACCAACCTTCTGGAATGAAGTACAGCCGCGAGTTTCTTCTTCAGGGCCGCAACACTAACGTAGCAGCACTGGGGCCTGGAATTGTAATTCCACCGGCAATCCAAAGAGATTTTGGAGGGAATGCCAGCTCTACTAAGAACAGGACTGTCCGACTGAGGAAGCGGAGAAGGGGCGATGGAGTGCTCCACGGAGACAGCAGCTACGTCACATTCCTCTGCCCTCCATCATACTTGCCAACATACAATTGTTATGGAGCAAAATGGATGAACTACAGGCAAGTGCAAAGTTTCTGTCAGACTACAGATATTGTTGTATCAGTTCCCTCACTGAAACCTGATTTAAAGACCACAACTGATGCTGATTTTGAGATTGAGGATTTTGGTCAACCCTGGCGCCTGGATCGTGACGCGCACCTGACTGGCAAATCACAGGGAGGGGGTGTGTTGCACCTAATCGTGCAAAACGGTGGTCGTTAGGGACACCGTGTGTACCCCTGATATCGAACTTTTATCTGTTTCACCTCGCCGGTTTCAGCTGCCACGTGAATTTCCACTACAATTTGTCACAGTTGTTTATATTCACCCTAAGGCTAACCCTAAATCTTGATGACATGACAGCAACTGTAGTCAAAACTGTGCAGCCTTTAGACTATATGTCCTGATGCTCCCAGTGTCATCATGGGAGATTTTAATCATTGTTCTATGACTAAGTCCTTGAATAATTTTTCCCAGTACATCACCTGTCCAAGGGGGTAGAGAATTGGACCAGTGTTATGGCACCATTAGGGGAGCTTATCAATCTTACGTGATGGCTCCTCTGGGTTTGTCAGACCACAGCATTGTTCATTTTGTCTCCACTTATCGATCGGCCCTGAAGAGAGGGAAAACTGAGCACAAAGTCGTCCCAGTCTGGACTGAAGACTGTACTGGAATGTTTTGAATGTTCTGATTGTGATCTATTTAAAGACTCGTGTTCTGATTTATCTCACAGACACAAACTCTAGTTACATCTCTTTTGGTGAAAATATGGTGATTCCTCCTAAAACATGTTCTATTTTCGCCAAAAATAAGCCCTGGATTAGCAAATGGCTTAAACAAGCTCTTAATAAGAGGAAGCTGTCTTATTATGAGGGAGATAATAATGATAGGACGATAAAAGAGCGATAAAGCTAACGCTAAAGCTAAAACCAGGTATAAAAGAAAGGAGAGGGTGAGATGGATAAAGGAGAGGGTGGGCTGGATAAAGGAGAGGGTGTGATGGATAAAGGAGAGGGTGAGATGGATAAAGGAGAGGGTGTGATGGATAAAGGAGAGGGTGAGATGGATAAAGGAGAGGGTGAGATGGATAAAGGAGAGAGTGTGATGGATAAAGGAGAGGGTGGGGGAGAGGGTGAGATGGATAAAGGAGAGGGTGAGATGGATAAAGGAGAGGGTGGGGGAGAGGGTGAGATGGATAAAGGAGAGGGTGAGATGGATAAAGGAGAGGGTGAGATGGATAAAGGAGAGGGTGAGATGGATAAAGGGCACTCAAGGTTGGCCTGGACAGGAATCAAGTCCATGTTTGGGAGGCAGAACAAGGACAGAGGAGTCTTTTATCTTGAGAAGCCAGATGCTTGGCAGAAGAGTTCAATTCTACTCTAGGTTTGATATCTTTGATTTTAATGATTAACTTTCTAATTTTAGAAATGGGGTTGCAGGCTGTAGGATTAAAATTGATGAGGTGATTGTGTGTAAATTTCTTGGTTGTATAAAAGAGAGGAAAAGCCCTGGTCCTGATGGTATAGGAGGAGTATTTTTGAAGCGTTGTGCCAGGCAACTGTGCAGTATTTTTTCATATGTTTTCCAGTCCTGCTTGGAACAACAGAAAGTTCCCAGCATGAGGAAGGGATCTATTGTCTCGTGTCAGTGGCAGAGGTGAAGTGTCCTAAGGCAGTGAATGATTATTGCCCTGTGGCCCTTACGTCCCTCGTTATGAAAACATTTCAACATATTGTCAAATCTGAAGTTTTACACACAGTGCATGACATGTTGGACCCCTTACAGTTTGTCTACAGGGTAATGAGGGGGGGTGGAGGACCCGACTACTCTGCTCTACTCTATTCTACTCTACTCTATTCTATTCTATTCTATTCTATTCTACTCTACTCTACTCTACTCTATTCTACTCTACTATATTCCACTCTATTCTACTCTATTCTGCTCTACTCAATTCTATTCTATTCTACTCTACTCTATTCTATTCTATTCTACTCTACTCTACTCTACTCTATTCTACTCTACTATATTCCACTCTATTCTACTCTGCTCTATTCTACTCTACTCTACTATATTCTACTCTATTCTGCTCTACTCAATTCTATTCTATTCTACTCTACTCTATTCTTCTCCACTATATTCTATTCTACTCTACTCTATTCTACTCTATTCAATTCTACTCTACTCTACTCTATTCTATTCTACTCTACTCTACTATATTCTACTCTACTCTATTCTATTCTGTTCTACTTTACTCTGCTCTACTCTGCTCTACTCTACTAAACTGCACTCTACAGCTTTTATATACTTCATACCATATGCTTTTGACCCAGAGAACAACGGTGACCAGTTTCCTCTGGCTATTCGGCAAGACGTTATCATCCTAAGGACTGCGTGCATTCGCACTCTCTTTAACTTTATGGCTCTTGTGACTACATTCTTTGACGGCTGTCTCTCACACTGAAATCCTCTTTCACGAGGTGAACAAGTCATACGACAGAGACAGTGGAAAATTACTAAAAGTTGCAGTCATCAGATATACAGGCCTTTGAAATAGTGAAATAGTGAACATACTACGTAATGCATTTGCAAGCTAGAATCATCTTATTTAAAATCAAACCCACAAATCTCGCAAGAAAGAAGTAAAGACACTTTTTACTGCTATGCAGTAAGGTCAGCAATGTCTTTCAGGTTGTTACCACTTGAACTTAACGACCCTGTATGGGATGGAGCAGAACTGTCATGCCTAAAGATCTGGTTTGTTACTGATTTCCAAACAGGCCTTGATTGTTTGGCCCTTTGTCTAGACTCCTCTGGATTGTGGTTTAAGGAACAAGATGTGTTTTAGTAAACTCAACCTGAGATGGGTCAGGATCGCGAGAGTCTTTGGATAAAGTTTGTTCAGTGATTTGACATACGCGCTCTGAATTCTCAATCCAGAATCAGTGTCTCATGAAAACCACCAGGAGATGGGATGAATGCTTATCTGGAAAGCCATCATAGAAAAGTCCCGAAATTGTGGTTGGTTATAAAAAAGACTTTATGGAAAGTCCGAAGTTGCGGTGGGTTATAAAAAAGCCATTATGGAAAAGCCCGAAGTTGCGGTGGGTTATAAAAAAGCTGCTTTTCAGCCTCAGCTTTCAAGTCTGCAGATGATACTAGTGATATTTCACTTACAGCACTGGTTCCAGAATGTGAACATTAGCGATCCACCAGATCTCCTGGACACTTTATAAATATTGGCCAGAGGGATAATCATTGATTGACTTTATCCCTCTGGCCAATATTTCTAATCATTGATTGACTCCATTGATTGACAGAAAGGGCAACCTACCCCCACGCCTGAGTCAAAATGAGATATGTGCTTATTGGTCGCTATGGCCCCGTGTATTACCCTCCTGTCTTTTTAGGGACTGGTGGTTTATACAGCACCCGCCACCGAAAACCTGCTGTGCTCTGGTCCCCCAGTTTTCCCTGCCGCTGGTGCTCTCTTACCTCCTCTAAGGCCCTCATGTTCCTCACCTTCACACAGACACTGTACAACGCTTTCCCCCCAACCACCTCAAACTCACCCAGGCTCGGAGAGGAGAAAGTCAGTAAGGCACCTTTATCCTCTTGCCACTCTCCAGTGGTTGCAGTCATGTGCAATGTGGGAAACCGTGCAGTACCATTGCCAGGTGGCTCTTCAAGAAACTCCTGCACTGGCTGAGACAGGCCGCTTTTAACTTCCTCAATGAGCTTTCCCAGCAGCTTCACTGAGGTGATACCTGTTTGCTGGGACAAGGACTGGGCAGTCTTCCATCCTCCTCATCCAGGCAACAGTAAATGGCCTAGCTTGCATATTCCTGGCTTTAAAGATTGTCTTCACAGGTTGCTGAAGGCATTGACTCCAGAGGTATCATTGGGTTGTGGAAAAGAGGCTCCTCCCACACCCACGGCCCTGCTGCCACACCATCCTCACGTTTGGCAGTCATCAGCTTCCAGGCCCGTAAGACTGAGGCATAGAAATCTGTGAGACCAGTAAAGTCTACAGCCTCACTTTTCACGAGGAACAACTGTCGCTCCATCCCAATACCTCCAGCACGTTTGAGCAACACACATGCTGTCCCTCTCCAGTGGAAATCTGGGTGGTATAGCAATCTCTGAGCAGCCTTAAGTCTAAAGCCCTGGCGTATACCTCTTCCGACCTGTACCGGTCGGCTAAGACCTCCTTCTACCTTAATAAGACAAGAGACCCTTGTGTATAATAGGTTCACATATCTCAAAAAAAGTTCTCCAAACCCAAACCCCATCATAACATTGAATAAATAGCTGTGATCCACACGGTCAAATGCTTTTTCCTGGTCCAACGATATGAGACCAAAGTTCATATTGGACAATTTAGCTAAGTCCACCATGTCTCTCATCAAAAACAGATTGTCCGTATTGATCGTCCGGGCACACAAAGAGATTGATCCATATGGATGATGGATGCCATTTTCAATTTCAGTCTATTAGCTAGGGTCCTTGAGAAAATTTTATAATCTGTACACAGAAGTGCAACAGGTCACCAGTTCCTTAAATCACATAGGTCTCCTTTTTTGGCAGAAGAGTGAGCTCCGCTCTTCGGCAGCTGAGTGGCAGTTCTCCAGTGGCAACACACTCGCATAACATAAGAAACAAATCTTCCCCTATCAAATCCCAGAACATTTTATAAAATTCTACAGGGAGGTCATCTCCCCCCGGGGCACGGCCCACTGTCATCTGAAATACCGCAGTTTTAAGTTCCTGTACCATTAATGGATTTTCTAAAACAGCTTTGTCTTCCTGAGGCAGCTTTGGTAAACCCGATAATAATGGTTGTGAGCATGTGGAATCACATTTTTCAGCTTTATATAAATCAGAGTAAAATTCGAAAGCCCTCTCCTGCATTTCCCCTACATCTGAGGAAAGGCGACCATTTGCCATGTATAAGGCATGCATCTGTTTGTTCTCATTATAATTCTTCTCTAACCCAAAGAAGAAGGAGCTTGGTGCATCCATCTCCCTTAACATTGTGAATCTAGCTCTTACAAGTGCCCCTTTTGCTCTGTTCTGAAAGACTGCTCCCATGTCCCGCCGTAATTCTTCCAGATAGGTCCATGCACCCTCACGATTTTGTTCAGTTATTTGTTCCTCCACTTCTACAATGCTGCTTTCCAGCCTGGCCACCACCCTTTTTGCCTCCATTGAGGAGTATGCAGTGTATTGCTCACAGGAAAGCCTAATGTGGGCCTTCCCAACATCCCACCATTGCCTGAACAAAATTCCTTTTTCCTATCCCTCTACTTTCCCCAAAATTCTTTACATTTAGAGCAAAAGGCTGCATCTTGTAAGAGCTTTACATTGAACTTCCAATATGCTGCTCCTCTGTGACTTGACACAGTTGATAGATGTACAATTGCGGCATGATGGTCTGAGAAACCAACAGGGCAAATAAAAGCTCTGATTATTCGATTCATGTGTTGTCTAAAAACGTATAAACGGTCAAGCCGTGCTGCGCTTACCCTGTCTTCTGACACTTTTATCCAAGTAAACTGTCTTATGGAGGGATGCTTTGTCCTCCACGTATCCAGTAAATCATAACAATGTATTATGTCATTTAAGGTCTCAGCTGACATTAGATGGGGTTCTTCACCATTCCTGTCCTTTACAAAATCCACTGTACAGTTCCAATCACTTCCAATTACCAAAACCGCATCTTTTGTAAACTGTGTCTTTTTTAATATGGTTAAAAAGAATCCCTCTTTCTCTACCTATAGTTGGTGCATACACATTTACAAAAATATACTCTTGGGTATTAATCTTAGCTTGTACAACTCAAACCCGACCCTCACACACTTCCTTTGGTGAGATTATGTTCACGGGTATACTGGAAGAGAAAAGCACTGCCACTCCTGCACTAACATTGGTTCCATGACTCATTATTATTTTCCCCTTCCACCACATTTCCCACTGCCCTTCATTTTCACTGTTACTGTGTGTTTCTTGCAGAAATAATAAGTCTATGTTTTTGTGTTTTGCATATTCTGCCAACATTTCACGCTTGCGCTCATCTCTAGCGCCATTAATGTTTAAAGAAGCTAGGCATAAGACTGCCATGTGAAGGAAAAAGAGAAAACAGATAGGCTGGAAACCAAAGCAGAACCCACCCATGAGGTGAAACGAAAACTACTGTTCCTTCTATGGCAACCCTTTGCGAACTGTTGTCACCCACTTCTTAAGCCTAAATCTCTTCTTGGGTGACAACACAGTCAAGTCTTGGGTCTTTGTAACATATTGAACAGATCTTAAAAACTTGACAGGATCGGGAAAGAACGTAGCCAGTGACACATTCTTTTTCCCTTTCGTAACTGATAAAAATTTATTAAGCTGTGCTAATGTGTACACATCACCTGGTTGGCTCCACCACACCTGAACAGTCAGATACAATACTTTCCCCCTCCAACTCATCATCACCTTCCTCCATACACTGTGCTTCCTCCTCCCTACAGTTCCTCCGTCCAACTTTTGACTCTCGTTACCCGATATCGATGTTCTTTTATCTTGTTCACCGCGGTATATGGATGCCGGCAATGCACCCACGGCTGCGTCTACCGTCGCTCTATCCTCTCCCCTTTCCCTCTGCACATCTTTCCTTTCTCCTAACTCCTTTTGAGTGCCACTACTCAACCCTTTGGATCTGTCCATCTCAACAGAACTTGTCTCCCCACACTATCGTTCGTTGACCACTCTGAGCTGTACCGTTTCGGTGTCCGCAACCCGAGCTGCACTGATCTCTCCCTGATTGTCACTCCGAATTTCCTGCAAAACTTCAGCATCAGATCTATTCTCCGCTATGGCCTGATTTTGAGTTTTATGCGGGCAAGTAAACCTTTTGTGTCCAATGTCCCCACACTCAAAACATCGCAAGCTATCTGTGCTAGCGAAAACAACATAAGAATTATCTCTGTGTCTGCACCGAAAGGTTGCGTTCAGAGTTTGATCATTATTATTTAGAAACATAAATACGTGTCTCCGAAAGGAGAGAACGTGTTTAACTGCAGAATTTTTACAACCAAGAGGAATCGGTTTCATTGAACTAGCAAATTTCCCAAACTGTGCCAATTCTTTCTCAATTACCTCGTTCTTAATGAACGGAGGCACATTCGACACTACCACTCTTGCAGCAGGTGCCAATAACGGTGTAACCGGCACCATTACTCCTTTCACCCATATCCCACTCTCTATTAACCTACACACCAAACTTTCCTTTTTCAGAAGCAGAGTAAATACTATCGCATCCTACCTGCTCTCCCACCGCTGACAGTACTTCCTCCACAGACGCACTGCTCTCTGGAACACACCTGCAGCCATGGCGAAGAGACTGAGTCTCTTCCCCAGACTGTGAGGCCTGTGAAGCCATAGTGGCGTCTGCCACAGGGCTCCAACGGTCTACACCCAAACTGGATTTAAACTCCTAAAATCTACTATGGCGATTCTTTTTAACTATCTATTCCACCTAGTTACCACTTTATTTCCACGTTTTAGTCAGTATTTCTTGGAAAAAAAGATTAGAGGGAGAAAAAAAGGTTAGCGAAGCCAGAAGAAAGCCAGAAGCCTCAAATGCTCAACTCAGAGAGAGATAGAGAGAGAGGGGTAGAGAGAGAGAGGGAAAGAGAGAGGAGAGAGAGAGAGGGGTAGAGAGAGAGAGAGAGAGAGGGAGGGAAAGAGAGGAGAGAGAGAGATGGAGGGAAAGAGAGGAGAGAGAGAGAGGGAGAGAGAGAGAGATAGAGAGAGGGAAAAAGAAGAGAGAGAGAGAGACGGAGAGAGAGAGGGAGAGAGAGAGGGAAAGAGAGAGGAGAGAGAGAGGGGTAGAGAGAGAGAGGGAGAGAGAGAGAGAGAGGGAAAGAGAGAGGAGAGAGAGAGGGGTAGAGAGAGAGAGGGAGAGAGAGAGAGGGAGAGAGAGAGAGAGAGAGGGAAAGAGAGAGGAGAGAGAGAGGGGTAGAGAGAGAGAGAGAGAGGGAAAGAGAGAGGAGAGAGAGAGGGGTAGAGAGAGCGAGAGAGAGAGAGAAAGGGAAAGAGAGAGGAGAGAGAGGAGTAGAGAGAGAGAGGGAAAGAGAGAGGAGAGAGAGAGGGGTAGAGAGAGAGAGGAAGAGAGAGAGAGAGAGAGGGAAAGAGAGAGGAGAGAGAGAGAGAGAGAGAGAGAGAGAGAGAGATTTCCAGTGGGAAAGGATTACTCTTGTCATTTGATTTATGGCTTTCTAAATATAACCCTGAAACTCTGAACACGTCCAGAATTACCGTGTGCGTGCGTGTATGTATGTGTGTATGTGTGTGTGTGTGTGTGTGTGTGTGCGTGCCTGTATGTGTGTCAGACTAAAGCAACCTGAGGCAATTCCAGCGCACTTTAGCAGTTCCTGCTGTCTCTCTGTCAGCATGCCCACTGAGGTACAGCCATAGCCAGACAATTAAAGAGCCATCCCTTTCTCCTAATGCTCACATTTGTCTGAGAAATGACAAATTAGGGTTGAGTACAGCTCTGCTTTTAAAAGCTGTCTGCCCTGCTCCACTCCACAGAGAACTGTCTGCTCTAACTGACAAATGACCTCCTCTGCCACAGAGCCATGTTCATTACTACAGCAGACCCAGTGACTGGCAACTGGACTCTGAGGTTTTTTCTTTTTAATTTTGTGTTACTCATGAACTGATTACAAAGAGATAAAATGGAATTATGACGAAGATTATTAACAGATACGCTTTCTGCTCCTGTTAGATGATACGTTTTTTTTTTTTTTTAAGACATTTTTTGAGTTTTTATTGCCTGTTCATGCCAGTTTAGTCTTATCCAATGTCTGTCATTTCCTAGTCCTGGTCGTTTTCACAGATTAACCACATTCTTACAAGGACACACCCACACAGAGACACACCCACACAGACACACCCACACAAAGACACATGCGCACCGACACACCCACACAGACACGTGTACAGAGATACATGTGTACAGATATGCTCTCACAGACACACCCATGCAGAGACACAACCACACAGACACACCCTCACAGACACACCCTCACAGAGACACCCACAGAGACACACCCTCACAGACAGACCCGCACAGACACACCCTCACAGAGACACCCTCACAGACACACCCTCACACAGAAAGACCCGCACAGACACACCCACACAGACACACCCACACAGAGACACCCACAGAGACACACCCACACAGAGACGCCCACACAGACACACCCACACAGACACAACCACACAGACACACCCTCACAGAGACACCCACGCAGGTACACCCTCACAGAGACACCCACACAGACACACCCTCACAGAGACACGTGTACAGAGATACATGTGTACAGTTACACTCTCACAGACACAACCACACAGACACACCCTCACAGAGACACCCACACAGACACACCCTCACAGAGACACCCACACAGACACACCCTCACAGAGACACCCACACAGACACACCCTCACAGACACACCCACACAGACAGACCCTCACAGAGACACCTTCACAGAGACACCTTCACAGAGACACACCCATACGGACACAACCACACAGACACACCCACACAGGCACACCCACACAGAGACACCCACACAGACACACCCACACAGACACACCCTCACAGAGACACCCTCACAGACACACCCACACAGACACCCACACAGACACACCCACACAGACAGACCCGCACAGAGACACCTTCACAGAGACACCTTCACAGAGACACCTTCACAGAGACACACCCGTACGGACACACCCATACGGACACAACCACACAGACACAACCACACAGGCACACCCTCACAGAGACACACCCACACAGACACACCCACACAGACACACCCTCACAGACACACCCACACAGACACACCCACACAGACACACCCTCACAGACACACCCTCACAGAGACACACCCACACAGACACACCCACACAGACACACCCTCACAGACACACCCACACAGACACACCCACACAGACACACCCTCACAGAGACACACACACAGACACACCCACACAGACACACCCTCACAGACACACCCACACAGGCACACCCTCACAGAGACACCCACACAGACACAACCACACAGACAGACCCGCATAGAGACACCTTCACAGAGACACCTTCACAGAGACTCCTTCACAGAGACACCTTCACAGAGACACCTTCACAGAGACTCCTTCACAGAGACACACCCACACAGACACACCCTCACAGACACACCCACACAGACACCCACACAGACACACCCACACAGACAGACCCGCACAGACACACCCACACAGAGACACACACACAGACACACCCACACAGACACACCCTCACAGAGACACCCACAGAGACACACCCTCACCGAGACACCCACACAGACAGACCCGCACAGACACACCCACACAGACACACCCTCACAGAGACACCTTCACAGAGACACCTTCACAGAGACACCTTCACAGAGACACCCACACAGACACACCCTCACAGAGACACCCACACAGGCACACCCTCACAGAGACACCCACACAGACAGACCCGCACAGACACACCCACACAGACACACCCACACAGAGACACACACACAGACACACCCACACAGACACACCCTCACAGAGACACCTTCACAGAGACACACCCACACAGACACACCCACACAGACACACCCTCACAGACACACCCACACAGACACACCCACACAGACACACCCTCACAGAGACACACACACAGACACACCCTCACAGACACACCCTCACAGAGACACCCACACAGGCACACCCTCACAGAGACACCCACACAGACACACCCTCACAGACACACCCACACAGACAGACCCTCACAGAGACACCTTCACAGAGACACCTTCACAGAGACACACCCATACGGACACAACCACACAGACACAACCACACAGACACACCCACACAGAGACACACACACTCAGGTACGCACATAGATACACTCATTCAGATACACCTATACAGAGACAAACCCACAGACACAACCACAGAGACACATGAGCACAGACACACCCGCACAGAGACACCCTCACAGACACAACCACACAGACAGACCCGCACAGAGACACCTTCACAGAGACACACCCACACAGACACACCCTCACAGACACACCCACACAGACACCCACACAGACACACCCACACAGACAGACCCGCACAGAGACACCTTCACAGAGACTCCTTCACAGAGACACCTTCACAGAGACACCTTCACAGAGACACACCCGTACGGACACACCCATACGGACACAACCACACAGACACACCCACACAGAGACACCCACACAGAGACACACACACAGACACACCCACACAGACACACCCACACAGACAGACCCGCATAGAGACACCTTCACAGAGACACCTTCACAGAGACTCCTTCACAGAGACACCTTCACAGAGACACCTTCACAGAGACACACCCGTACGGACACAACCACACAGACACAACCACACAGACACAACCACACAGACACACCCACACAGACACACCCTCACAGACACACCCACACAGACACACCCACACAGAGACACACACACAGACACACCCACACAGAGACACACACACAGACAGACCCGCACAGAGACACCTTCACAGAGACACCCACACAGAGACACACACACAGACACACCCACACAGACAGACCCGCATAGAGACACCTTCACAGAGACACCTTCACAGAGACACACCCACACAGACACACCCACACAGAGACACACACACTCAGGTACGCACATAGATACACTCATTCAGATACACCTATACAGAGACAAACCCACAGACACACCCATACAGACCCAACCACAGAGACACATGAGCACAGAGACACCCACACAGAGACACCCACACAGACACACCCACACAGACAGACCCGCACAGAGACACCTTCACAGAGACACACCCACAGAGACACACCTTTACAGAGACACACCCACAGAGACACACCTTTACAGAGACACACCCACAGAGACACACCAGCAAAGAAACACACCCACAGAGACACACCCACAGAGACACACCTTTACAGAGACACACAAACACACCTGCACAGACACAGCCACACAGACACACCTGCACAGAGACACACACACTCAGGTACGCACATAGACACACTCATTCAGATACACCTATACAGAGACAAACCCACACAGACACACCCATACAGAAGAGCACACAAACACACCAGGACAAACACTTCAACACAAACACCCATAAAGACACACTCACATAAAGACACACCCACACAGAAGCACTCACACAGGTACAAACCCACACAGACACACACCCACACAGACACACTCAAACAGGTACAAACCCACACAGACACACCCACATGGAGACACACCTACAAAGGCACCATCACAGAAGGACACACATAGGTGTATGTACCATTACACCTGTAAGACAAAAGACATGTATGTATGTGTATGTGTGTGTGTGTGATGGATTACTTCAGCAGGGAGTGTATGTCACTGCTACGTCTGCATGGGTACCTTCCTCCAGCTGACCTGATGATTTATTCGTCAGTCAGTGAGCAGAGGAAAAGGATCTTTCTGATCTGTCTCTGTTTATGAAAGGCCCGTCCATTTGCCCATTAACCTCCACACAGTCTCAGTCTCTCAGCTCCTCACTATCAAAGGGAACGAACCGAACACAAAGCCTCCCTCCTGACTGCTTGTTTTGTGTTTCATGATGACCACAAATGGCAAACGGGGCCCGTGTGCTGTTTGTCATGTTCCTCTGTGTTTGTCTCTCTCCTCTCCCTGAGGACGTCAGCATGTCTGTGTTTGATCCTGATGCTATGAGCTGATCAGCCATGCAGATGCTGGTTTTGATGTTGCCGTGTGTGTGTGAGAAAACCATAGAGCAGGTCACTGCTCACACGTGTTTGTGAAAGTATGTGTAGGTGTATATGTGTGCGTGTGTGTGCGTGTGTGTGTGTCAGTATGTGTACGTGTTTGTGTGTGTGTGTGCGTATATGTACATGTATGTGTGTGTGTGCGTGTGTGTGTGTGTGTGTGTGTGTGTGTGTGTGTGTATGTGTGTGCATGTGTATGTGTATGTGTGTGTGTGTATGTGTGTGTGTGTATGTATGTGTGTATGTGTGTGTGTATATGTGTATGTATGTGTGTGTGTATGTGTTTGGAACATTAAGGGACATTCAAGATGGGAGTAATGGTGTGTGTTGGTGGTGTAAAAACAGGGGCAGATGTTGCAGCTGTCTGGAGGGGTGGGGGAGGTCACAGATGATTTACCTGTCAGACGTCTTCTCACCTGGGAGAATAAACAAACGTCTTTACCACCGATTCATCACAAACACTGTGATGTTATACTCTCCAAACCAACAGCTTTGTCTGGTTCACAGTCATTCTTCACAGTGCAACACAAAATACTGAACTTTTCACATTTCATTATGTTTTACTTGATTTCATTAATATGTACACTGTTAGCCCTTGGGATATGTACCATATACACATACAAACTCAACCAGTGGATTTATTTACTGAATACACGTAATTACTCAACTAAACAGTTCATTTCAGTGACCTAGAAGTCAAATTAAATTACAACAGAATTAAAAATACAAATCAAATGACTAAATCCTCAAACTGGTCAAAAACGCCCATATAAACCCGGTTAAGACAGAAGCAGTTAAAGAGAGTGGTCAAAACAACAACAAGCAACATGAAACCATTTTATTTCAATCCATAGAAACAGCATTGCCACAAAAATACAGACAGTCTAAAAATATTACAAGTCTCCAGTGTCTAATACAGTCTCTGAATAACAAAAACATTTTATTATTAAGCCAAATTACAAATACATCAATATAACCTACAGTTACTGATATTCAAACAGCCATCACTGGCTCTGTCTGACACACTGGATCATTCGGTGACTGAGAAGAACACGTCTGTGTCTAAGGACTTTGGATTTAGACAACACTGTTGTTCTAAGACCAGTCTGCAAAGAAGTTAAAAACAATTTTAGCAAAAACATTTGGAATTTACTGTGATGGACTGGTGACTTGTCCAGGGTGTTTTCCTGCTTTTCACCCAGTGAACACTGGGATAGGCTCCAGCACCCCCCACAACCCTGATTAGGATAAGCAGCTTAGAAAATGGATGAATGACTGAATTTGGTGTTAAAGAGTCTCACACATGCTGTACTGTAGTGCTGTTCATATGAATACGTGGAGGAGGACATGCTGAGATCTGGTCTGAGTGTTTATGAGGACAGATAACAGGTCATACCACAAAATTACCATCAGAACATCTGAGCACTGACACACAGCCAGCCCGCAGCAGCCAAAATAAAATACAAACTAAGGAAACAAAGCCAAGCGTGGATGCACCACGTCTACAATATTACATGACCTCGCTCTGTAGTAGAAAGTATTGTTCTTGTATTTGAAAGGTACTGTCGTGTGTGTGTGTGGGAGAGAGAGAGAGAGACAGAGAAAGACACAGACAGAGAGAGAAAATCAAACTGACAGACATACAAATGGAGACAGCAGGAGAGAGCTCGCTTTGAGCTGATAGCAGGTCCAACTCAAAGTCACAGTCATGGCTGCACACCAAACCTCATAACAGCCATAAAACACAAAGGCAGCAGATGTGAGAACAACTCAGAGATGAGACTGTGAACCCTTTACCACACAGATACAAAAGACAGGGCTCTCTGTCATATTCAGACTATATGACAGACTGTATATTTGAGCTCCAGTAGTTGGGCTTCTTCAAGTCTCCCAAACATAATATTTCTCCACACAGGAAAGCATGAGGAGTCATGAGATCTGTCATCGAACAGGTTTTAATGAAGACATGACCATGCTGACACCGGGAGGGTTTCCGTTCTGGTGGACATGGGAAATGGCATGTTGGTCCTGCGTCTCTGGTGGCTTTCAGTGGGTGCTGCCTTTTCCTCTGGTTCTCAACAGAGAACGATTTTCACCGTTAGATGACATGTAACATCCTCCTGGTGAATTTTAAAGCCGCTTTCTGACAGATTCTGTGTATTCTCACTGAAGACACTGTAGTAAAAAGTCTTTTCACCCGTGAAGGAGGCTGAACCTGACTCACTGTAACTGGCTTTAGTTTCCACACGACCTGCACAGAGCTCCTGTGTATCTGCTTCATTCTAAACGTATGGGATGTAGACTGGATAGCAAAAACTGTCAGATTTTTTTTTTGCTGTTTTATTAATTTCACCTTCACTGGTTGGGAAAGTCGACGGCCCAATCTACAGACCCTGAATAAAGGGAAATATTTCTGTTTTTTAACGAGAAGACTCAATCCCTGCTCTGTGACAGTGGATGATAACGGAGATGAGTTGTATTCTAATCATTCATACAGAACCATAACTCTAATTCTCTGCTTCTCACATCATTTCAATTATTCTCCTGACATCCACAAACCTGACGGCAAACAAAGCCTCCAGGCCTGTGAGGGAACGTCGGGTGAGTGCTAGATTGGGGTGAAATCACCTTTGCCTCCGGGCTCAGTGTTGTGCTGATGGGGAAACATTGTTTTAAATGAGACTGAAATAAACAAGGTCGATTCGTTCATTCCCTGTCTCAGAAAAACGGGCTTGTGTGCAGCGATTCAAAAGCTCTTAAGTCCGAATGACAAACTTTTTTAATGACAATGACAAACTTTTTTCATGCCTCTGTTGATTCCCTACACACACACACACACAAACACACACACGCATGCACACGCGCACACACACACACACACACCACACACACACACACACACACACACCACACACACACACACACACACACACACTTTCCCTCACTGGAAACCACTGAGACATTCACTGGAAAACTCAGAGAAGACCTGAAAGGAGCAGGGTGATGGGCAGACTTATGAAAGAATCTGGCTGTCCCAAATGAAGTCTGCTATTAGGTCGAAAACACAGTGGTTTATGTATAAAACAATAGTTTACATATAACACAGTGGTTTATACATAACACAATAGTGTACATATAACACAGTGGTTTATACATAACACAGCGGTTTATACATAACACAATAGTTTACATATAACACAGTGGTTTATATATAATACAGTGGTTAATATATAACACAGCGGTTTATATATAATACAGTGGTTAATATATAACACAGTGGTTTATATATAACACAGCGGTTTATATATAACGCAGTGGTTAATATATAACACAGTGGTTTATATATAACACAGCAGTTCAATACTAGCTTTCCAGGTCTGACACACTCTCACAGAGTCACTGACCGGACTGTGTTGTGCTGACCTGAGTGTCATACCGATGTGCTGAAGTAATTCATATATTTTTTTAGCTTTTTTCAGAGGTCAGAGGTCATACCCGCTCCCTGTCCTGGCTTTATTTTTAGACGCATCAGACGACTGGTGCCAGTTAGTCCCACTGTGGGTAAAATCGAGAAAACAGTTGAACGCAGGACAGTATGGACATAATATTCTCATAATGTTGTTTTCACTGCTGCACTGCCCATGGATGAGTCAGGCACAGAGATCACTACAGATACAGTATGTGTGTGACTGACAGACGGACAGTCACTCTGGAGAATGAGGTCCCTCCTCTAAATGTATATGTGGTGTTTAATATTAAAACAAATATTACTTAAACAACAATGTGACTGGCCAGTTTAAAGGAGACACACACACACACACACACACACACAAACACGCTGAAGTTACAATATCTAAAGATTCCATCTACAACATGGACTGATTCTGACTGGGGGATTGCTTATGGAGAGGAGAGGAGAGGAGAGGAGAGGAGACAAACTGTCCTTGAGCCTCCTGCAGACAGCCTTTTGATGAGATGATCTTATCATTGTTTTGAGTATAGTGACTGGATGCAGGGCCATGTTCATACATTTAATTTAAATAGCATAGCATGGCTGATAGAAGACAACATATCTGCCCACCAGGGTGTGTGTGTGTGTGTGTGTGTGTGTGTGTGTGTGTGCGCGCCCCTCTCTACCCTGCCCTCGTTCAGAGATTATCAGTTTTGACTGGCACTTCAGACAGAGTGACAAACTTAGAACAAAGGCTGAAGGAACAGTCTATTAGCTTAGTATAAACACACTCACACACACCACTTTCTACACACACACACACACACACTCACACCACTTTCTACACACACATGCACACACTCACACACTCACACACACCACTTTCTACACACACATGCACACACACACTTTCATACACCACTTTCTACTCTGACATGCACACACACTCACACACACACGCGCGCGCACACACACACATACACACCACTTTCTACACACACACACACACACACACACACACTCATACACTCACACACACACTTGATCTCTGCCCTACACATGACTTTCACTCCACATTATCTTGTCAGTAGTCATTATAAGTCACAGAAATTATGACAACCTTCTGGATGGTGATCACACTGACGGCTGAGCTACCTGTGTGAAGTTTCTCCATTTTGAATGAGTGTTTTTGGATACTGAAGAAGGTTACCTGAGTTTAAGAGTCTATCGCTTTATCAGACGCAGGCCTGGCAGAGAATAACGCCCTTCCCTGTCAGGGACAAGGATATGCCTCCGCCCACTGCTGTTACCATGGAGAATTCAGGGATTTAGACCCAGAGAGGGCGTTTGTCCCATATGCTGCAGCAGGAAAAAAGGCCTGGGGCTTTTGTGTAAAAGCCTGTGATTATCTCTGAGACTGTGTGTGAACCTGACACACAGCGTTTGGGCTGTCTCTGGACAGACTCACATTGTGCCTCTATAATAAGTGGATGAGGAAGAGTGTTTAGGATTGATCAACAGACAGAACAGGAGATGCTTTTACTGATGTGAGAGTGTTTGACATAGAAGCTGAGAAAGAGGACTATGATACTACCATTCACACAGAGAGAGCAAGGTTTCCTTAATTAGTTTTCTACTTTATCTACGTGTGTGTGTGTGTGAGTGTGTCTATGAATAACTATAATTAATGATTCATTAATAATGTGGCTGAGTCTGTTTCAACATATTTCATAAGTGCAGCACTCTACCAATGTGAATCTCACACACACACACACACACACACACACACACGTGTGCACACACACACACACGCGCACGCGCACACACACACGCACACACACACACACACACACAGTGTGAAATACAGCTCTCTCACTCACTCACAGAGAAATCCTTTCATTTATCCATAGCATTACATCTGATGGCATAAAGAAATAGACCAAGAGAGATTTTTTTCCCTGTGTGAGGAAACTCCTGTGTGGATCCTGGCATTGAAAACACACAAACAGAACCTGTTAAAACTCAGAGATTAACGTTTTAAATCTTATTCAGTTGTTTATTTGTTGGCAAACAAGTTTCACTGTTACAACAAATATTAGTGAAGAGCTCATTCAACATAAAAATCAATAGAAAAAAAAGAATAAATAGAACTTAAGAGTTATAGTCAGAAAAATGGTCATCTGGACTGTTTTACCGTCAACACTTTTCTCAATATTTCTGTTTTCTTTTCAACAAATAAATAAATATTTTTGTCTGAGAGAGAGAAGAGGAAGCAGTGATGTGAAGTAGATCTGTAGTAAAAACATCACTGCCGTTTCTTTACATGTACACGGCCACCCGAGGCTCTCTCCAGCTCCACCGCCTGGCCTCGCCGACCTCCACTTCCTCCTCAGGAAAGCGCTCTTCACACCCATCACCCATTCTTTTTTCTGTTTTTTTCCTTTTTTTTGAAAGTCCTTCAATGAATGACGTCTCATTTTATACCTACACATTAAAGTAACTAAAGCAAATGATCTGTGGAGGTCATCAGCAGTGGATTCAGACGGAGAAAACTCTGAGATCAGTGTTTTTGTCTGTTTGCTTTTGCACATCATGTTTAAAAGAAATATGAGACAGAACTGAAGCCTTAGGAGAGCCAAGGAGCTGCAAAAAAAGAAAGAAAGAAAGAAAGAAAGAAAGAAAGAAAGAAAGAAAGAAAGAAAGAAAAGAAAAGACAGCACAGGAGAAATCACAACAGAGAGAGAAAAAGAGGGAGGGGCCTCCAACACCAACATTTACAAAGACATAGGTCAGAGGTCAAAGTGAACGGAGCAAAGACAGGGGTCAGAGGTCAAAGTGAACGGAGCAAAGACAGAGGTCAGAGGTCAGAGTGAACAAAGCAGAGCAGATTACGCTGTGGAATGCTTGTATCTGTACATATACATAGAAATAGCTCAGAATTATCTGGTATTAGTTTTTTTCCTCTTTTTCATAATTGTTATTAATACAGCAAAAAAATCCAAACAAAAATATGCGGTATGCCGGTATACGCGGTCCTTCCGCAAACTGTCCGTGATCAGGGTTTGTACTCCACTCGCTGGACTGCTACAGCCACAGCGGGCTGACATTCACAAGAGAAGAAGAACATTTTTAAAAAGCAGGTGTGTATATATGGAAGTGTAATAAAATAAGGTTTTTTTTTTCGTTTGTATGATTTTTTTTATTTCAGTTTTGTTTAGTCTATGCCCTCAGCTAAGTGGTGGGAATGATTTGGGCCGGAATCCTTTTGGTTGTTGGAGATCTTGGAACGTCAGGAAATCTCCTTCTGTTCCTTTCCCATGCCCCCCCAGACAGCAGCTCAGTCAAGGTACTGCATGTCTCTCAGGCCAATAATACAAAAATGTCTCTCTTCATTAGGTGTCAAGTCCATTACTCTCTCTCTGCTCAACCCATTGCATTGTTCTAATGGTGCTCCAAACGTTTGTCTTCTCTGAGGAAACATAAAAAAGTCTATGAGTACTGACGGTCAACTAGTGCGCTAAATGGGCAGTCCACAGAGGGTGTGTCTGGTTGGGGTTGGTTGTGTTTCATTGTGTGGTTGGGGTCTGGCGTTGGGGTGTGATAGCCTCCTATAGGCTGGTGACCAGGTGTGATGGCTCTGGGGGCGGGTCCTCAGGTGAGATCTCCTCCTTATTGGGCGGTATAATAAAGCCATCGCTGCTGCCTCGGCCCAGCTGGTAGTAACTCTGAAGCTGGTGTAAGTGGTTATGGGAGCCCAGGTTGGGCATGCTTTTGTAGTAAACATCGTCTGGTTCACTCACCCTGCCGGTAGGGGGCGCTGAGCCCGGTTCCTTATCGGTGTGGGCGTGGTCTGGAGTGTCGGCCAGCGTGGGCATGCTTGTGTAAAGCAAGTCTCTCTGGGGAGAGGGCGTGTCTTCTGCCCGCTCATCACCCAGCAGAGGGAAGAAACTCTCACTGTTTTCCTGAGGGATCCGCCGGCGGGATGACGTGGAGGTGGGGCCAAAGGACAGGGGCTGGTGGCTGAGAGCGGGGGCGGGGGGGTGTGGCCTTTGAGGAAGCAGCGGAGCGTCGGATTCCTCACGGATGAGCTCCAGACCCAAACTGTCGTCGTGTGTGTAGGATGTGCTGTCGTCCAGTCCCAGTGTCAGGCTGGCGGGCAGAGTGTCCTTGCCCCCGTTACTCACGTTGTCGACCAGTTTGTTGACGAGGTTATGACTGTGCTCAGCTACATACTCCTGGTTTTTTAAGTATGAGGGGATGTAGTTGGCCGTCAACTCTTTCAAGATTTTTTTCTCCAGCGTGGTTTCTTTGTGTGTGTTGTAAGCACGGTCGATGATTTGGACGCAGTCACTAAGGTAGTCAGCACTGGCCAGGCTGTAGCTGTTGGCATGGTTACCATTCAGTGGTAGAGTATCCATCACACTTGTATCCCGGGCATTGTTCAGAATTCCCTCTGAAAACACACAAAGACAGCATGTGTGTCAGAACAGCTGGACTTTTGCTCATTAGAATCACCTCATACCCACACACACACACACACACACACACACACACAAAGGAAAAAGGAAAGGGAGTAGTTTCTGAAAGAGTTTTTACTGGGCTGTCAGACTGAAGGATATTTTAATCAAGAGATCAAAGTCTCCTGTGATTAACGCACACTGCTGTCATGAAATACAACAGTGATATTACAACTCTAACAGGTCTGGATTAAGACTAGGTACAGACTTACCTTCACTTGTCTGATTCATGATTTATGAATGTGCTTCTATGTAAGTCATAACAAAAACATCAGCCCAAAACAAAGTAAAAAATTACATCAAAAAATGATAGGAAAGAAAACACACCTCAGTGATTCACAAAACACACAACAACTGAACAAGACACACATACTCAACACACATTAGACAAAGGGGAAGCATTGCCATGCCAGATGAGTGAAGTGTGCCCTCCTGGCCATTATTTAACACTGTCTTCTCAACAGCTACTTAACACTAACACTGCACTGTGTGTCATGTAGAGTAACAGTGAGGACTGAGTGTCATGTACAGTAACAGTGAGGACAGAGTGTCATGTAGAGTAACGGTGAGGTCAGAGAGTCATGTAGAGTAACAGTGAGGACAGAGAGTCATGTAGAGTAACAGTGAGGACAGAGTGTCATGTAGAGTAACAGTGAGGACAGAGAGTCATGTAGAGTAACAGTGAGGACAGAGAGTCATGTACAGTAACAGTGAGGACAGAGAGTCATGTACAGTAACAGTGAGGACAGAGAGTCATGTACAGTAACGGTGAGGACAGAGTGTCATGTACAGTAACGGTGAGGACAGAGTGTCATGTAGAGTAACAGTGAGGACAGAGAGTCATGTACAGTAACAGTGAGGACAGAGAGTCATGTACAGTAACAGTGAGGACAGAGTGTCATGTACAGTAACAGTGAGAACAGAGAGTCATGTACAGTAACAGTGAGGACAGAGAGTCATGTAGAGTAACAGTGAGGACAGAGAGTCATGTACAGTAACGGTGAGGACAGAGAGTCATGTAGAGTAACAGTGAGGTCAGAGAGTCATGTAGAGTAACGGTGAGGTCAGAGAGTCATGTAGAGTAACAGTGAGGACAGAGAGTCATGTAGAGTAACAGTGAGGACAGAGAGTCATGTAGAGTAACAGTGAGGACTGAGTGTCATGTAGAGTAACAGTGAGGACAGAGAGTCATGTAGAGTAACAGTGAGGACAGAGAGTCATGTAGAGTAACAGTGAGGACAGAGAGTCATGTAGAGTAACGGTGAGGTCAGAGAGTCATGTAGAGTAACAGTGAGGACAGAGAGTCATGTAGAGTAACAGTGAGGACTGAGAGTCATGTAGAGTAACAGTGAGGTCAGAGAGTCATGTAGAGTAACGGTGAGGTCAGAGAGTCATGTAGAGTAACAGTGAGGACAGAGAGTCATGTACAGTAACAGTGAGGACAGAGAGTCATGTAGAGTAACAGTGAGAACAGAGAGTCATGTACAGTAACAGTGAGGACAGAGAGTCATGTAGAGTAACAGTGAGGACAGAGAGTCATGTACAGTAACTGTGAGGACAGAGAGTCATGTAGAGTAACGGTGAGGTCAGAGAGTCATGTAGAGTAACGGTGAGGACAGAGTGTCATGTACAGTAACAGTGAGGACAGAGTGTCATGTAGTGTAACTTTGAGGACTGAATGTGATAGGGCTGGGTGTACCAGCAGGCCATGAGAAAGGCAGCAAGGCTGCCATACAAATCAACTTGTGAAATGAATTCACACCAGTGGGACAATGTAGACTAACTGTAAAGTATTAAATGTAATATAGATGAACCCTAGACAACTGACTGTACTTCAGACTGTCTCTAATGGACTGCTATTGGAATAAGGGTGACTAAATTTACAGGATTAAATTTAATGTGGACAAAATCAAAAGGTCAAAGACTGAGACTGAGGCCCTGTCCACACGACAACAGAATGTTTTGAAAACGATGTTTTTTCCTTTGCGTTTCAGAAAAGCATTGCATCCATTTTGAGAACTTGTCCTCATCGACACAGAGTCGCAAAAACGAGTGAAAACACTGTAGTGTGTATGCCAGGCCAGTGAATGGCGCTGTAACTTTGCCACTCAAATATACAAACACCACAGAAGAACACCACAAGCCGGCATACAAAGGTTTTCTTCTAGATTTGCTGTAAGAGCGTTAATAACCCAAACACAGCCTGATAGTCCGCCAGTGTTGTTGTTTCTTCTAGTGTGGGTTGAAAACACGAGGAGCCATGCGTGAGGGGGGGCCACCTCGTCATCGTTTCCAAAAGGTTCCGTATTCGCCTGTCTACACGGTGACGTAAGGGTTGCATTTGTTGTGGACGAAAGGCCAAAACGCAACAAAACTTTTCAGTTTTCGCAAAAACTGTTTTCACCGTTGTCGTGTAGACAGCCCTTGAGACTGAGGATCAGGGCGTGTACCTGGAGTGGAAGATAAGGACCAGACAGGGGGCGGAGAATGAAAGGATGAACGTGAGGGGACTTCTACTGCTTTCTGTCACACAGAGAAACATGTCCACCATTTTCTCTTCATCTTTATCTCATAAAGCTCTCCCAGGGAGAGAGGAGACCCCCAAGAAACACTTCTCCTCTCTCCACACTACCAATAATCAGTTTGGTAACAGCTCACATCCTGTCCCATGACAAACAGACATTCAAGTCAGACACTCAAGTGAAAAATACCAAAAATCAGAAGTACAGAGATCTTTGGTGTTGATCAAAGAGAGAACTGGCACAGACATCCTGAGATACTAAATTAGCCCTGTGGCATTTAGAAGTTGATTCTTTAGACACATCAAACACATTGTGTACTCCTGCATTTCTAAAATTTTGCATTGGGTTTTAGTGAAAAATGGTTGACATGTTTTTTGCAGAGGGCCAGTGGCCTGCATGGTGGTGTGAGTGTTTTAGACTGGTGGTGAGAGGGGCTGTGTGAAGGTAAAGTCTGTTTCCACTGCTATCATCTCCTTTCACTCAGAGAGAGAGGGTGTGACAGAGAAGAAAACTGAGCTGAATTACATCTGGTAAGCAATGTTTAGTCTGACTCCCAGACTTGTCTCTCTGTAGGGCTCTAAAAACGACAGCATGGAAGAAAGAAAGAAAAAAAACACACGTAAGCATACAGTGACAATGTAGGCTATTATACGCACAAACAGATACAAGACCAGTGTTAAGGGATGACACCACCCCTTCCCGTTTGACCAACGACTAAGCAAACAGACACACACACACACACACACACACACACACACACACACACTTACCCCCAAAAACTTTTGACAAAACTGGGTTCACAGTGTAAGGAAAATGTCTGCGTTTTTAGGTTTTTATGCAAATGAAGTCCTCTACACGAGTTCATGAAGAGGTAAAACTTCCCAATGATCAGACCTTGTATTGCACTGACATTTTACTGTGAAAAGACTTTTAGAACATGACTGTAACTCTATGGGTATTGCACTGACATTTTACTGTGAAAAGACTTTTAGAACATGACTGTAACTCTATGGGTATTGCACTGACATTTTACTGTGAAAAGACTTTTAGAACATGACTGTAACTCTATGGGTATTGCACTGACATTTTACTGTGAAAAGACTTTTAGAACATGACTGTAACTCTATGGGTATTGCACTGACATTTTACTGTGAAAAGACTTTTAGAACATGACTGTAACTCTATGGGTATTGCACTGACATTTTACTGTGAAAAGACTTTTAGAACATGACTGTAACTCTATGGGTATTGCACTGACATTTTACTGTGAAAAGACTTTTAGAACATGACTGTAACTCTATGGGTATTGCACTGACATTTTACTGTGAAAAGACTTTTAGAACATGACTGTAACTCTATGGGAAACTCTGTGCAGGTGCAGTGTGGTCTGTCTCGAGCCTTGTTTCTGATGTGAGAGGCTTTTACTGATATTATATTTCACGGTCACTGTGATGTGGAAAGCACTGGCACCTGCCTCTCTGTCCTTCACTGTTTTTTACTCTGAGAGCCCATGGCACCTGGGGCAATGATAGATTTTCTTATGGAATGCACAGAGGCGAAGGATGCAGTTTCCAGAAACTTTAAAATGCGATTAACACTCAAACACACTGAATTAAGACAACTAAGAGTAACAGAGAGGACATGAGCAGTAAATCCAGAGATATAGACAGAAAACCATTTCAACACAGAGCACATGCATGAATGATTCAGTAAATTAGCCAGCATATCCGACCTCCAGACGATCTCTTAGCGTGAGTCAGGGTCTGCTGCTGATTCCAGATCAGTGAATAAAACTCAACTTTAACAGCAGGGAGAGCCAGTTAATGCCAGTGGAAGCCAGACATGTGGCAACGTGAGAAAATGACAGAGAGTTTTAAGGATGAAATACAGGGCTGAGCCTGACACGTCACACTGAGTCGCAGGCAGGTCGTGATGTACTGACTTAACACAAGCTTCAGACAGAAAGCAAAAGCTCTTATTAGCATCCACGACACGCACGCACGCACGCACGCACGCACGCACGCACACACACACAGTGTATTAGAAGTGAGAGTAGAGAGGCTAGCACACCTTGCTGGCTGTACATGCTGACAGACGGGTTGTTATAGATGTTGTTATAGATGGCCGAGTCCCCAAGCAATGTGTTATAGGGGTTATTGGAACCATGAGATCTCAGCAGAGCATTAGTAATTAGATGGTTGGCCATGGCTCCTGACACACACACACACGTACACACACACACACATACACATACACACACACACACACACAGAGAGAGAGAACAGACAGATACATCAGCCAAACAGTCAAACTATCTTAGCATTGTTATTGGTCAAACATTTCAACTACAGCTGTGTAAGAGACAGAGATAGAGAGAGACAGAGAGAGAGAGAGAGAGAGAGACAGAGAGGGGGGGGGGGGGGGGGGAGAGAGAGACACACACAGAGGGACAGAGAGAGAGAGAGACAGTGTTGGACAGCTGAGGCCGATGAGACAGTCATACATTAGCACAGTGACCCATTATGAAACCACTCTATCACCGGCAGAGACATAATGCATGAGACATGAATATAACCCATAGATATATATCTCCATGCTTGTATGTGTGTGTGTGTGTGTGTGTGTGTGTGCGTGCATGTGTTTTCTGATCAAGTATGAATTGCCCTGTTTTGCTGTCAACGATTTTCATTTACAGAATGACCACTGCCCATTTCCAAAACACAAGCACACACATTCAAACACTTACTCTCTATACACACACACACACACACACACACACACACACACACACACAGAGCTATTCATTTACCTGATCCACGATTTTGAACTCCCACATTAAAACTTAAAGTCTCACACTAAGACCGTTATACTGATCTTTTGCAAATCTGTACATTACAGTTTGTTTTTGTTTGAAATAATGAGACAGTTATTTTTTTCAAGCTGTTGACTTCAGATGATTAATTACCCACATCCCAAAATATCCTCTTCCTTTGAAGCAGGAGAGAGCTGATCCAAAGCTGCCAACCCACTCACTGAGTGTTTGATAAACTGGATCACTTCCAAACGCTGCTGCAATAATCTTATACCTTCTGATAAATGAAACGTGTTACGCTAATGCTAACACAATGATTACAACCTACTCACCCCCCCCCCCCTTCAGAGATAAACAAAGAGGGAGGGAGGGAGGGAGGGAGAGAGAGAGAGAGAGAGAGAGAGTCAGAGAGACAGTTTAGCTAAATCAGATGTTGAGATTATAAACTGAAAACCATTACAGGTTTAAAAAGGTTAAAATTATCCAAGAATATCTTTGTTTGTTCAAAGTGGAGCAATAATACAATTTATTGGTATACTTTCTCTCTCTCTCTCTGTTTTTGTGTATGTCTGTGTGTGTGTGTGTGTGTGTGTGTATGTGTATGTGTGTGTTTGTGTGTGTGTATGTGTTTATGTGTGTGTGTTTGAGGTTCTGTGGTCTGTCTGTGGGTGTTGTGCATTTTATGTGTTTCAAAGGAAATTCATCTTAATGCACGCTATGTTCATTTGCTAGTGCACAACACACACACTCTCATCACGTCTGACATCACACACACACTCTCATCATGTCTGACATCACAACAGGGCTGGGCAATATGGCAAAGAATATGATCACGATATTTTTTTTCCATATTGATCAATATCGATATTCATCACAATATATTTTGATAATACTGCCAGTTTAAAGAGTATCCTGATAGTGACTAAAGCCTGAGCAAACCAGAGGGTTCATTAGTTAAACTTTAGAATATAGTTTATTTACAAAAATCGAATAACATAACATAAACATTGAACTGTGCAAACATGCTTTATCTGCCTTAAGAGAACAATACGAGTTAGCTTGCCTTGTAACATATTAAAATAATGTAAATAAATCTAAAAGCTGTGACTACCATCACAAATTCCTTTGGCAGGGCAGTAAACATCTCAAATGTTTGTAGAGGTTCAACCAAGACAAACAAGTCAACAAGTGGATCACAAAGGCCCTGGAACATTTAAGTATGACTGTAGGATAAATAACAACAACAGCAACAACAACAACAATAATAATATTAATAATAACAACAATAATAATAATAATAATAATAATACAAGTTTATTTAGAGCCCAATATCACTATTTACAGTCTTAAAGGGCTTTACATGTCCACAACAAAATTAGATCAAAATTATATTATCAATATGTTTGAGAAGATAGATAAGTCTTTAGTTTAGTTTTAAAAGTATGAAGAGAGTTTGCCTCCCTAACTTCTGTAGGTAAACCATTCCAGAGGAAGGGAGAGCGGTAGGAAAAGGCTCGTTCGCCAGCGGACTTCTTTTTAACTCTTGGAACGACTAATAGTCCAGAATCTTGAGAGCGCAGGGTGCGAGGTGGGTTAAAGGGTGTAATTAAATTGGACAGGTAGCCCGGCGCAAGCCCATGTAAAATTTGATATGTCAATAAGAGGACCTTAAAATCTTTAGTTTTAAAATGTAGTTTTAGTTGTGTTTTTGATATGAGTAACTAGAGAGAGAATAGAGTCAAAAATCACGCCATGTTTTTTACTTGTAAAGTCTTGAGAGATGACGTGGTTGTCAAAATTTAGGGTGAGTTCACTAGACATGCCTCAAGGTTAGCCAATTCAGAGCGGTCATTGTGCTTGATAAGTAAAAAAATCTGAGTATCGTCAGCATAACAATGGAAGTTAATGTTGTAACTACGAATAATGTCACCCAAAGGGAGCATGTAAATAGAGAATAGAAGAGGGCCAAGGACTGATCCCTGAGGAACACCATAGTTAAGCTTGTGGTATTCAGAGGTCACATTATTATAGTGGACACACTGCTTTCTCTCAGAGAGATAAGATTTAAACCAAGAGAGCGCCAGGCCACAAATGCCAATTTGGTTTTCCAGGTGCTAGCTGAGTAGTTTTGAAAGAAATGGGAGATTAGAGATCGGCCTGTAATTATTTGAGGCTTCAGGGTCAAGGTTGGTTTTTTTAAGTAAAAATCACGTTCATTTTAAAAGCGTTGGGTGAAACGCCAGATTTAAGTCTGTCACGCCGGTGGAGTGGAACACGCAGAACGCACAGAACTGTCACGCCGGTGGAGTGGTGCAGGACCCAAGCGCAAGACACAGATTGTAGTGACAAAAAGGAGGACTTTACTTACAAACTAAAGATCAAAATACACATGCAAACGGGAACAAAACCGATAACAAAAAGGTGCAGCAATAACAGTGTGCATACAAAACACAAACAACGATAGACCAAGGACAGGTGAAACACAAGGAGTTTAAATACAGAGGGAAAACTAAACAGGGCAAAACATGATTGGTACAAATTAACGAGGTTAATAAATGAGACAAACAGGAACAGGTGAGGGGTGGAGACAGACACAGAACAGGAGCACAAAGACATATCAAACTAAAAGTCCAAAATGAGGTGCAGGCTGTGACAAAGTCACATATTCAGTGGGTTAAGCATTGTTGGGCCAAGGGCAGAGAAAAGCTCTGTGTAAAGTTTAGTAGGATAAAATAAAGTTTAAAAAAATATATTTATTAATTATGTACTGGTATTACATCTCTCAAATGTTTTAGAGGTAGAAATCTGAGTAAGCACTATAATTTACAATAACATAACATAAACATTGAACTGTGCAAACATGCTTTATCTGCCTGAACAAAACAATACAAGTTAGCTTGCCTTGCAGCTTACTAAAATAATGTGAATAAAACTAAAGGCTAAAATTGCTAAAACCTGTGGACGGACTAACATGGGCCTACATGTTCACACTCTCGGTGTGGTTCCTAGGATGGAACCTTTTCACGTGATTCAGATTTGTTACGTTTCCCGTCTCGGCTCGGCACCGACCAATGACAGATTTAGCAAGCCGTTGTTCTGACGAGTTGTGCTACCTATCGATATGTGCTACTTAGTGGTTCTACGCATGCGTTTAGGGTTAGACTGTGCTATCAATTCGCACTACGGTAGCATTTTTTGACAAAGCAGCACAACTCGTCAGAACACCCTGTAGCTCAAACAATGCTTTGTGGTAGGAAATGGGCGTGTACTTTGACATGCAAGCCAAAAACCGCATACTGATTGGCTGTTGTTGTGTTTATTTGTGCTGTGTGACAGGCTGTAGATCTGTCCATATCAAGTAAAAATGCCCAAAGCTTATCATCGTTATCAACATAAATTTTTTCGCGATCCCATTTCAACATCGTTTTATCACCCAGCCCTACTTCACACACACTCCTGTCGTGTCTGACATCACACACATACACTCACTGCATCTAACAGCAAAGGCTTTTATTCCGTGACTGGTGTCTCTTTCTCTCTCCCTCTGTCTCACTCTCTCTCTCTTTTCCTCTCTCCCTCCCTCTTTCGGTGAATGAGGTATTAGTCGTCAGTGTTGTCTTTCGTTAAGAGCTGTGTTGTTGCCCTCTCTGAGTGGCTAATTATTGACACTCTGACACCTCCCCCCTCCATGTGCTGCTCATCCGTCACAGAAACACTGCATTACTGTCTCTGCTGATCTGGGCTCTGCACAGATTTACACACTCCACACGACACCAGCACGCCCGCACACACACACACACAGACAAACACACACACACAGCTGTCATCCAGGCTGTTAAATGGGCAGCTGTGTTTGGAATGGCGCAGAGAACCTGTGGGACTTAACACAGAGAAATCTCTGTGTATGATCTGGAACTCTACATAGCTAATGTACAACTTTGTTTTTCTGTAAGGCAGACCATTTTAACAAATCGGACACTAATGTAGAAAACTGGAAAATGTCTTAAGATGCAACCTCTTTCACTGATCTAAAGCTCAGTATTTCTCTTGAATGAATAACTCCACGGCAAATCTGTCTCTCAATTAGAACTCTACAAGTTAGAATTAGAACCTCTGTGTCCTGCAAACTCCTTCTAGGTTTAGCTGTCAAAAAGAGTCATTAAGCTGTCATTGCACACGGACGCTGTGTTTGGTTACCAGATTGTAGGTTTTACCAGATTTTCGATACAGGCCTTGTGTGTAAACATTGGATTCTGTTTTGTATGAGGGCTGCATTTATGGTAATAGTATGTTGTTTTGAATACGGACTGTATAAAATTTCATTATTAATTAAACTGACTTTTAAAAGTTTAGAAAGTATTAAGAATATAAAAATAATAGAAGATGAAACTTTATCCATTCATTTAAACAGAAAAATGGAGAAAGAGATTTCAGTGGAGAAAAACAGGGGAGGAAAAGAGAGAGCGGATTACCTCTGTTGAGGGACGCTGAGCTGTTCACATCCCCCGTGATGAAAGAGGATTCAGACTGTTTCCTGACTGTGTCGTTCCACATGCGCCGGATCCGGCTCTGAAGGGAACAAAACAATGACTTCACAACCACAGACTCATAAAGCTCCTTCTTCCCCACCCCAGAGCTCGTAACTCAGAGAGATCCCATTCCCCCAAGACCAAACCAGGGTAAAGAGAAGGCTGCTGCTCCAGCCAGCTGATGTGGTGAGATCAGAATAACTGATAGCACCATCACAGCAGCCCAGCCATAGATCCAATAAACAACCCCTACAACAAGCCTCACTACAGATAATCTCCTAATCAGAGTGGGATTACAAGGATCTTTCATTTTACTGTCGGGTGGCAACTGGAGGAGAGACTTTTTACACTGCAATACGTGAGCTAATTAATGTTTCACTGATTCTGGGGTTTGTACAGACTCTCCCCATGTCCCCCTGTTTCTCTCTCTCTCTCTCTGACCCTCTCTTCCTCCCCTTTTTTGGCCCAAGCCTCTCTACGTTCAAAACCAACGCACGCCAAAGCAAAAACCACTGCCCTTAACACCTAACAGACACCACTGGCCTTAACACCTAACGGACACCAGGCTCGATGTTTAAGCACAGCAGCATCTGTACCATCTGGTCACACGTTGATAACGACCAATTCTATGAAGACCCCATCACCTCAGAGGTTAGTCTAACTTGGGAATGAGACTCGGACCAGGTCACGAGTCCAATCCGCATTCTTCCACTGTTCACTAGCCAAACAGAACAAAAAAAAGTGAAACCAACCTGTGCAAAACCTCGGAAAAATCGCACATATCGAAGTTGCAATGACCAATATGGCCGTAAACATACTATAGGGCTTTTAAATGACCACTGGCTAACTAACCAACTGCTGATAGTCAAGGGGTCAGCAAACCTAAGCTGTTTGCAATGTTAGAGCAATCATGTTCGATATCGCTCGGAAGCACGAAATGCCGCGGATACGAGTTATATTATGTAAAATTATTTAAACTGAACTCAGATTAACACTTCCCAAATTCCACAGAATGTCTCCTAGGCACAGCCACCCCGAAAAACATAGCGGCACCCCGAAAATGCCAAAGCACAGATAAAATGCCAGACCCCCTGCTATCCTACAGTTCAGCTTAGCTCAGAGTTTAGCTCCAGGCGGCTCGGTTCAGCTCCAGCGCCAGCTTCAGTGGAGTTCCGTGTGTCAGTCAGCCATCATGCAGCTCATCCGTTCATCTTGTTATCCCTACGTGTCCCGACGAAGAATCGGCCCAGTCTCACCACTTCAGAAGATCAGCAGCGATAAAAGTATCTCCTGGTACCAACTGGAAGGCCCAATCCAAATTCCCTCCCTGAGCCCTACCCCTCCATTTTGCACACTGCCCTATAGGGCAGGGGGTCCTGTCTCTTTTGGAGAACGAGGGGTGGTGGTCACCTACTAGCCCCTCAGATGGCCCTCCAAACAGAGCGTTTTCAGATGCAGACTTCAAACGGGGTGGTCAGAGCCGCTCTGGGAGCAGTAGAAGAAAACTCCCAGAATGCTTTGCGAACCGAGGCAGTGTAACGTGGAACACAGCTACTGGTGCGGGGAAAGAAGCCCACAACTTCGCAAGTAATCATGAATCATTTTAAAACCCGTTGGGATATCTCAGTTTAATGTACTGCAAAGTGTAATCGGATTGTTACAGACGCATTTCAGAAAAATCGCGATTCAGATTTTGAGAATAAAGTCATAATATTATGAGAATAAAGTCGTAATTTTACAAGAAAAAAGTTACAGTATTACAAGAACAAAGTCGTAATTTTACAAGAAAAAAGTTACAGTATTACGTGAACAAAGCCGTAATTTTACAAGAAAAAAGTTACAGTATTACGAGAACAAAGTCGTAATTTTAGACTATGTGTTATTTTAGAGGGAAAATATCAGAAGAGCAGCTTGCTACCTGCGTTAAAAGAGGAACGTGGAGCATCTTTTGAAGTTATACTTTAGGGTTTCACAAATAACGAAAAACTTAATCTTTTGTAACATCAGCACCACATTATCATAAGTATCAAAAATTCTGAGATTTGGAGAATAAGGTCATAATGTTAGGAGAATAAAGTCGTACAGTCATGATAATGTGGTCCTTCACAAGACCTTCCACACTCCTCACTTTACTGCAGGCTGCTCTTCTAATACCTCCTCTCGAAAATAACACGTAGCCTAAAATTTGCCCACAAAAGCATTATCGTAATGTTATGACTTTTCATACCGTCAAATTACGACTTGATTCTCAAAATCTCAGAATGTATTTATTTATTTATTTATTTATTTATTTATTCGCCAATGTGGGCCTAACACTCAGTCGTACATCTGATATCAGTGCAGGGCAGAGATTTCTATGGGCAGGACTACACTCAGATAGCTGACATGGCTGTTGATCTGATATCAGTGCAGGGCAGAGATTTCTATGGGCAGGACTACACTCAGATAGCTGACATGGCTGTTGACGATGTAACGAGTGATGTCCTAAGTAAAGATTTCAACCCCTACCCCTTGTGGCTCCGTTCTGAAGGGCCACTACCCAGTCGAGACCACTCCAGCACTAAGGTTAGGGTTAGGGAAGGGAATTGGGATTGGGCTAAAGTCTTGATTACAGTCTCCTGAACCACAGTGACTCAGGTCTCTCACACCTGCTCCTCTCTCCCTTTCCTCTCCTTCCCTCACTACAATTAGCACAAGCAACTCTACTACAACATCACTCAGGTAGT
>NC_044501.1:48771304-48776304 GCF_902362185.1 Chanos chanos | reverse complement strand
GACCACCGTGCTTTCATTGACATACATTAGGCCAAATGCCCAGGTCAGACCCAGCAAACACAGCAAGGCTATAGCACCAATCACCCAGGACCTGGAAAACACAGACACACACACACACACACACACACGCACACACACACACACACAGGCACACACACACACGCACACAGGCACACACACACATGCACACAGGCACACACGCACACAGGCACACACACACATGCACACAGGCACACACACACACAGGCACAGGCAAAAAAAAAAATTAACAAATCCTAGAAAGACCTCTAGCTAAAGCACAGATTCTCTCTCACACACACACACACACACACGCACACAGGCACACACACACATGCACACAGGCACACACACACAGGCACACACACACACACGCACACAGGCACACAGGCACACACACACATGCACACAGGCACACACACACACAGGCACACACACACACGCACACAGGCACACACACACATGCACACAGGCACACACACACACAGGCACACACACACATGCACACAGGCACACACGCACACAGGCACAGGCAAAAAAAAAAATTAACAAATCCTAGAAAGACCTCTAGCTAAAGCACAGATTCTCTCTCACACACACACACACACACACGCACACACACACGCACACAGGCACACACACACACGCACACAGGCACACACACACATGCCCACAGGCACAGGCAAAAAAGAAAATTAACAAATCCTAGAAAGACCTCTAGCTAAAGCACAGATTCACACACACACACACACCTATACACATACACACACACACACACACACCTATACACATACACACACACACACACACACATACACACACAGACACACACACACAGACACACACACACACACTCTTGGATAGAGTGAGTGAAGATACACTAACACAAGGGTTTTTAACCTTTTTCAACATGCGCCCCCCACTTTGTCTAGGTTTGAACTCGAGCCCCTCTCCCCCTCCTTTTTAATTGTACTTGCCGGTTTGGGCCTAAAATCTCTTAATCTCGCGCCCCTCCCTTGACAGGTGCTCGCGCCCCCCCATAAGTTGAAAACCGCTGCACTAATACACTGGCCGCTCTGGTTAGTGTGAAAACACTCATGAATAAGTCATACTAGCCCCCAGTATAGTCTATCTGCACCCTGATCTACTTTATCAAACAGTAAAGCCACCACATGGCTGAAATGTCTGTTTAGAGACAAGTCCCACTCACTGAAGCTCACACCACAGACAGGTCTCATGGACAACTCTCCATAACTTTACTGGGCCTTTTTCTTATTTCTACACTGCTGGAGTGTAGTGTAGGAATGATCTTTTTTCTAGATAAACAAGACATATCTGTCCTCAGATATCCTAGGGAACCCCCTCTCCCCCTCACACACACACACACACACATACTCACATACACACACACACACAGAAACGTGCACGCACATACACACACACACACATTCAGACACACATACAATTTGCATTACTGGCTGCTGGGTTGCTATAGTTTGGTGAAATTTCATGGCGGGGTTACATGAGGTAAGTCTTCTGTTATTCTGTGCCCTGAGAGTGAGGTTGGACTTAATACCCAGGCCCAGGCACACAGCAAAAGAATGGGAGATGATTTATGCAATTGGTGCTTAAGCCATTAAACATCGTTTTTCCCAGGTTTGTCTTAATGACCTACCCAGAGAAAGCCTCTTCATCAAGCTGACTGTCCCCCAACCGCAGTAGGACGAGACCAGGCAGTCGTCAAAAAAGAAAACTTTACAAAAGAGTGTCGAGCGGAGTGCAGCGGGAGCGTGGGCTGCAGGGGTTCAGGACGTGTTTCACAGCGAAGGACCGCGCACCCAGACATTTGTTTTCTTTCTTTTCCCTAAATAACGCAGCCTAATGTTGCCTATTCAAATGAGCTGGCATCACCCTATAAAGGACAAAATGATTGAAAATAAATTGACTCTTGAAAAGATAGGGTGGGCTGTCAAAGTCCATCACTGATTCTGCAGTGTGGAAACACTCTGAAATCTTTTTATAATGAAGGATAGTCTCCATTAAAGTCCCTCTGCCATCTAAAAAAAACCATAGAGCATTAATCTCCCGATACCAGCTCTGCCCCCCCGCCCCACCCCACCCCACCCCACCAAAAGAAAGAAGGAAAGAAAGAAAGAAAAAAAAGTCCTCACAGCGTTGAAATCAGTAGCAGTAACTGGGCTGAATGCGGCTGAGTAACTGGGCTGAATGCGTGGAGAGTGGATTTAACGGTTTAACTAGTCACACTCTCACAGGTGACCACAAGACTGCCACCGTTCACTGCTTTTATTAAAGATAAAAAAAAAATGAAAAATGAGTTTCACAAAACCTCACTTCCATTAAAGGCACTGAAGGCAATATGTCTTTAAAAAGGTCCAACAAAACATGTCTGGCAGTGCACTGGGCAGCAGTGTGTGAGGTCTATGGACTAAATGAACACTGGGACATTTTTGGCATAAAATTATGTAAATACATTGTGATGACAGCAGGATGGATATTAAGTCTCCAAGTGAGAACTCTCTCACTGAACTAGTTTCTTTAAAGACAAAACATCCAAATCTTCACTGAACTAGTTTCTTTAAAGACAAAACATCCAAATCTTCACTGAACTAGTTTATTTAAAGACAAAACATCCAAATCTTCACTGAACTAGTTTATTTAAAGACAAAACATCCAGATCTTCACTGAACTAGTTTCTTTAAAGACAAAACATCCAAATCTTCACTGAACTAGTTTATTTAAAGACAAAACATCCAAATCTTCACTGAACTAGTTTCTTTAAAGACAAAACATCCAGATCTTCACTGAACTAGTTTCTTTAAAGACAAAACATCCAAATCTTCACTGAACTAGTTTATTTAAAGACAAAACATCCAAATCTTCACTGAACTAGTTTATTTAAAGACAAAACATCCAGATCTTCACTGAACTAGTTTCTTTAAAGACAAAACATCCAAATCTTCACTGAACTAGTTTCTTTAAAGACAAAACATCCAGATCTTCACTGAACTAGTTTATTTAAAGACAAAACATCCAGATCTTCACTGAACTAGTTTATTTAAAGACAAAACATCCAGATCTTCACTGAACTAGTTTATTTAAAGACAAAGCATCCAGATCTTCACTGAACTAGTTTATTTAAAGACAAAACACCCGGATCTTCACTGAACTAGTTTATTTAAAGACAAAACATCTTTTTACTGTTCCTGACGCTCTACCTAGGTCTGGTCTGAGTGCGAGTCCGCAGAGTGGAAATGTAACAGGTTTATGTAGTGACCCTAACCCTAACCCTAACCCTAACCCTAACATCTGTATCCCTACATTTCTGCCACTAGAGTATGGCCGGCTATTTCACTAAAACATTTTAAAGAGAGAGAGACAGGAAGTCTATAAGCTAGATAAAGTCAAATAACACAAACACATATACTCACACTATTAAAATTAAAACATATATGAACACCATTAAAACATACACACACAAACCATTAAACCATATACACACACACACTAAAACATACACTCACACCGTTAGAACATACACACTAGGGGCAATTTAGTATCGCCAATTTGCCTGACTTCCATTTCTTTGGACTGTGGGAGGAAACCCACACAGAACATGCAAACTCCACACAGAAAGGACCCTGGCCGGGAATTGAACCCAGGACCTTCTTGCTGTGAGGAACCAGTGCCAACCACTGCACCACCGTGCACCCTTAACAGAAAACATACATATATTATAGTTGACTGCAATCTCATACTCACACTCTCACACACACACACACAGGTTTAAAATCATGAGAGAAGACATTGTGGACATCAAGTTGAAACCATCAGCACATCGTACAACACATGATCTATAGCACACACATACACACATGATCTATATCACACACACACACACACACACACACACACACACATGATCTATATCACACACACACATACACACATGATCTATATCACACACACACACACACACACACACACACGATCTATATCACACACACACATACACACATGATCTATATCATACACACACACACGATCTATATCACACACACACACACACATGATCTATATCACACACACACACACGATCTATATCACACACACACATACACACATGATCCATATCACACACACACACACATACACACACATGATCTATATCACACACACACATACACACATGATCTATATCACACACACACATACACACATGATCTATATCACACACACACACACGATCTATATCACACACACACATGATCTATATCACACACATACACACATGATCTATACACACACACACACACACACACATGATCTATATCACACACACACATTTACACATGATCTATATCACACACACACACACACACGATCTATATCACACACACACACACATACACACACATGATCTATATCACACACACACACATACACACATGATCTATATCACACACACACATTTACACATGATCTATATCACACACACACACATACACACACATGATCTATATCACACACACACATACACACATGATCTATATCACACACACACACACACACGATCTATACACACACACACACACACACACACACACATGATCTATATCACACACACACACACACATGATCTATATCACACACACACACACATGATCTATATCACACACACAAACACACACACACACGATCTATATCACACACATACACACATGATCTATATACACACACACACACACGTGATCTATATCACACACACACACACATGATCTATATACACACACACACACACACGATCTATATCACACGCACACACATGATCTATATCACACACACATACACACACATGATCTATACCACACACATACACACATGATCTATATCACACACACATACACATATGATCTATATCACACACATACACACATGATCTATATCACACACACATACACACA
>NC_044501.1:48763804-48768804 GCF_902362185.1 Chanos chanos | reverse complement strand
AGAGAGGAAGAGGTGCAGACAGACAATGTTACCATGATAATGAGAGTGGCAGGTCCGATGAAACTCCAGATAAAATATGTGTCCAGTCGGAGCCAGCATCTGAGAAAAAAAAAATAGAAAATGTTTTAAAAGTCAGCATCTGATCCATGTCATATGAATATATAAATTTAAACAGTTGAAAAATTGAATTAATATATGTGTTTAACAGTCTGATATATAGTCATATATGTGTTTAACAGTCTGATATATAGTCATATATGTGTTTACACGTCTGATATATAGTCATATATGTGTTTAACAGTCTGATATATAGTCATATATGTGTTTAACAGTCTGATGAGTTACCATATGTGTTGAAGAAATACTTTGCTGTATTTGTTTTTTGGATGAGGTGTATGAGAGAAACAGAGGGAGAGAGAAAGAGAGAAAAGGAGAGAAGTTGAGTGAGAGGGACAGAGATTCCAGATAAAAGGAGGTGTCAGGAGGGGCAGGGCAGATTGATACAGGATGTCTGGCTGAATTATTAATCCTTTCATTTCCATCACATTAGACAGACTTCCCTCGTAGACGGAGAAAAGCGAGAGCTCTGGTTCCACTGTCATTCAGAGGGACACGCAGACATAATGTGAGGGACAAGATGAACAGGAATTGAATGTAATCTCACACAGCAGTGAGGAAGTACTTCAACACACTCACACCTCCACAACTCTCTCATAACTGACACCTCAATGTGTTCATCCGAATCCAAAAAAAAGGTTCAGAACTCTCAGAATGACTAATCTAATCGAATGTAATCTAATCTGATCTAATCGAATGTAATCTAATCTAATCTACTTTAAAGCCTCTCCTTCAGCCTTAGCCCCAGTGGACATTGATAGTGTTTTCAGCCATCAGTTTAAACCAAACGCAAAGAGTCTGTTTACTCCTCCTCAGATCGCAGAGGGATATCTGTCAGCATCCGCTGTGTGTGTCGTGTGTGCTTTGTGTCGTGTGCATCGTGTGTGTCATGTGTGTTGTGTGTGTCTTGTGTGACGTGTGTATTGTGTGTGCCATGTGTGTGCTGTGAGTATGGTGTGTGTCATGTGTGTGTCATTTGTGTTGTGTGTGTCTCATGTGACGTGTATTGTGTGTGTCATGCGTGTGCTGTGAGTATCATGTGTGTCATGTGTGTGTCATGTGTGTTGTGTGTGTCTCATGTGACGTGTGTATTGTGTGTGTCATGTGTGTGCTGTGAGTATCGTGTGTATTGTGTGTGTCTCGTGTGACGTGTGTATCGTGTGTGTCATGTGTGTTGTGTGTGTCTCGTGTGACGTGTGTATTGTGTGTGTCATGTGTGTTGTGTGTGTATTGTGTGACATGTGTATTGTGTGACGTGTGTATCGTGTGTGTCATGTGTGTGTCTCGTGTGACGTGTGTATCGTGTGTGTCATGTGTGTTGTGTGTGTCTCGTGTGACGTGTGTATTGTGTGTGTCATGTGTGTTGTGTGTGTATTGTGTGACATGTGTATTGTGTGACGTGTGTATCGTGTGTGTCATGTGTGTGTCATGTGTGTTGTGTGTGTCTCGTGTGACGTGTGTATCGTGTGTATCGTGTGTGTCATGTGTGTTGTGTGTATTGTGTGACATGTGTATTGTGTGACGTGTGTATCGTGTGTGTCATGTGTGTGTCGTGTGTTGTGTGTGCTGTGTGTTTATATTTGTGAAGATGCCGTGTGTGTATTTCTGAAGTTCCATAATGTGTGTGCTCTACCTTATTTGGCCCTATGAGTGTATGAACCCTTTTCTACTTTTTCTACATGTGTAGAGTTATTTTTACAGAGACAGATCTAGTGAGAATTTGCTGAAGCAGTGCATACAAGCACTCCACCATAAGAGCTGAGTTCTGCGTTCCTCTCTGAGGAACTTGTGTTGTTTCTGTGTTGGTGTCACCTGTTGGATGGAGGCAGTAAAGTAGGGGGTGGAGCTAAAAAGCGGAGAGAGCGATTTTTGAGTTGCTGTGCTTTCCAAAGCTTGACCATCATTACTACAGCCATGAAGGCTTCAGCAATTTAACACGCTGCAGAGGCAGGTGCAAATCTCCATGCATCAAAATACTGTGATCAGACATTTCATGTCAAAGATGAACCAATTATCTACAGATGTTACAGATTATTATGTCATCCTTAGGAGATTATTTGCAAACAGTTTATTTATTGAACCTTTAATTTTCTGTACAAGTACATGAGCCTCGACCACTGGTGTTCTTATTTCAGCTACAGGTATATTATATGTACATCTCACACTTTTAGAAAACAGGCCGTCCAATTTTCAAAAGTAGCCGTGTCATCTTTTTTCACACCCTGCAGTTTGACGAGGTGTGTGTGCTGTGAGTGTTGTGTGCGTGTGCGTGTGTGTGTGTGTGCTGTGAGTGGCATGTGTGTGTGTGTGTGTGTGTGTGTGTGTGTGTGTGTGCTGTGAGTGGCGTGTGTGTGTGTGTGTGTGTGTGTGCGCGTGTGAGTGTGTGTGTGTGTGTGTGCTGTGTGTCGTGTGTGTGTGTGTGTGTGTGTGTGTGTGTGTGTGTGTGTGCTGTGAGTGGCGTGTGTGTGTGTGTGTGTGTGTGTGTGTGCGCGTGTGAGTGTGTGTGTGTGTGTGTGTGTGTGCTGTGTGTCGTGTGCGTGTGTGTGTGTGTGTTTGTGTGCTGTGAGTGTCGTGTGTGTGTGTGTGTGTGTGCTGTGAGTGGCGTGTGTGCGTGTGTGTGTGTGTGTGTGTGCTTGTGTGTGTGTGTGTGTGTGATACTCACACTCGTTCAGTTCCGTAGCTGTGATAATCGACAGCGGCTGAAACAGCGACGATAAGGGTGGGAACACCGTATCCAGTGAGGTAAAAATAACGTCTGCGTGAATGTTCACTCTCAAACACCTCAACCAGGAGAATATACAGCTGGACTCCTTCTAGAAACATCCATGTAAATGCAGCCAGGAAGAAGAAATGCAGCAATGCAGCAAAGACAGCACAGGCAATCTGAAACCACACACACACACACAGAGCACACACACACACGCGCGCGCGCGCACACACACACACACACAAATACACATACAGTTAATGAAGCGTACAGTTATACAGTAACAGCAAAATAATTCTTGTACATGAAAGCCACACAAACCAACACACCCACACACACAACAGACGATAAACTACACACAGTCATAGCAGGTAAACACAAGGGTCCAGAGTGTAAGACAGACAGTGTGTGTATGTGTATCTATGTTTGTGTGTGAGACAGACAGTGCGTGTGTGTGTGTGTGTGTGTGTGAGACAGACAGTGTGTGTGTGCGTCTGTGTGTGAGACAGACAGTGTGTGTGTGTGTGTGTGTGCGTCTGTGTGAGAGACAGACAGTGTGTGTATGTGTGTATGCGTCTGTGTGAGACAGATAGTGTGTAAGTGTGTGCGCGTCTGTGTGTGAGACAGACAGTGTGTGTGTGCGTCTGTGTGTGAGACAGACAGTGTGTGTGTGCGTCTGTGTGTGAGACAGACAGTGTGTGTATGTGTGTGTGTGTGTGAGACAGACAGTGTGTGTATGTGTGTGTGTGAGACAGACAGTGTGTGTGTGTGTGTGTGAGACAGTGTGTGTATGTGTGCGTATGTGTCTTACTGGCTGATCGGCTCGATTGATCCCGAGGAGGAAGAGTGTTTCTGCGATGAAGAGGCTGATGCAGAGGTTTTTGTGAATGGTGTTTCTGTCACTCTGGAGGCCACGGAAGAAACAGAAGGTAAAGATGCAGAGGAGTAAACAGACCAGAGAGAGCAGGATTCCCACCCACGTTATCACATCCAACAGCATGTCATGGACCGGATCTGCACTCTGACACACACACAAACACACACACACACAGAGAGAGAGAGAGAGAGAGAGATCAGTATTAAGAATGTAAGCTTATCAAACTATGAACACAAAGCACACACAAACACAGACACACACACACACACTGTTCATGCACAAATTTGTGTAGTTCTGTGGTTCGAACCCTTTCCCTTAAACAATGACAGGGTTTGGAAACATAGTAAAAGGTTATAATAAAAGAATCCGAAATTTTCGATGTTTGGGCAGTGCCACATCCAGCAGATGTTGGATTAGACGTTGGATTAGACGAGTGTGCGTCTGGATTTTTACTCTAACTAAGGGAAAAAGGGTCGGACATTGACCAGCCAGTACTTCAGTATTCCCAAGTTCCCAATAGCCAATAAACATGGTTATTTTCATTGGACCAAAGTCTCCCATAGTAACCATTACTGAAAAGTTACCACATTATAATGGTCAGTGTGCCAACTGATGGCCAAATCAATATGCCCTCTCTCTCTCTCTCTCTCTCTCTCACACACACTTACACACGCGCACACACATACTCACAAATATACATACACATACGCACGCACGCACACACACACACACACACACCCATAATATTCCATGTAATTCTAAATGCAAATGCTGAAATTAGCACATATTCTGAATAGTCAGAACTAATCCTATTTTGGAGCTGGCATATTTCAGATGCACACACATAGACCTGACTAATTCATTAAGGGAGAGTGATCACAGCAGGCAGCCAACAGAAAGCACCATTTTTCAGTGGACTCCCCCCTCACGTCCCTGGGGGAGGGGAGCAGCATCGCGGCGGAATGGCCGTTTTCCTGCAAGGCATTGTGACAGCAGGGCTGGAACGCAGATTTCACACGGTGTCGGTCTGAACACTCACTAATGAGAATAGGACCAAATTAACAACCAGTGCCAGATTTCTGGGTCTTCTTCTTCTTCACCGATTAGTCCATACACAGCGATACTTCACCGATTAGTCTATACACACGATACTTCTTCTTCACCGATTAGTCTATACACACGATACTTCACCAATTAGTCTATACACACTGATACTTCACCGATTAGTCTATACACACCGATACTTCACCCATTTAGTCTATACACACACCGATACTTCACCGATTAGTCTATACACAC
>NC_044501.1:48753804-48756304 GCF_902362185.1 Chanos chanos | reverse complement strand
CAGTGAAAACCAAACATGTATCAGTTTAATGTTATGGGCATTTCTCAAAGGTACAACACCGCTTCTCATGAAACTGCCCAACTCTGTTTGGATTTTTAAAGTCCCAAAGCCGACTTGATTTCGCACCTGTAAATCGATGTGGGCGGGGCGTCCTCTGATAGGAGGGTGTTTGATGGATGCAAACAAAACGGGACCATGGTTTGACCCATCTCACTAAAAAAATGCTTTAACCACTGTTCAACAAAGAAACCGCCATCAGTAAGACAATTATGAAATCATTGTTACAGGCCTACTTGAGTCTATGCAAAAGTTTTCTGGAAGTTACTCGGTCTTGTTCCAGAAAACAGCCTCTTCAACTTTTCCAGAACTTCAACTCCAGCTTGTTTTCACGCATGACACTGTTCCAGAAAATTGCTGTAGCATTTCCGGACAATGCTGCATGTTTGAAAAGGGTTATTCCCTCTCTCTTTCGCACTCTCTCTCTCTCTCTCTCTCATTAAGTGTCTTTCTCTCTCTCCCTCTCTCTCTCTCTCTCTCTCTCTCTCTCTTTGTCTCATTAAATTAAGTGAGAACACAGGGCAGAGTTATAAGGCATAGTTATGTGAGAACACAGGGCAGAGTTATAAGGCATAGTTATGTGAGAACACAGGGCAGAGTTATAAGGCATAGTTATGTGAGAACACAGGGCAGAGTTATAAGGCATAGTTATGTGAGAACACAGGGCAGAGTTATAAGGCATAGTGGTATGAGAACACAGGGTAGAGTTATAAGGCATAGCTGTGTGAATGCACAGGAGAGATGGATAAGGCATAAATATGTGAATGCAAGCCAGCCACTTGAAGAAGCCATACAGAGTGTTTCATTTCCAGTAGGAGGAAATCAATAATCAGTTCATAAATAATGAACCTAAAAAGAATAGATTTTAACACAACGCAGCCAAAATGTTTTGATAGAAAGAAAAATCTCTCATGTATGAAATTTTCTTGAATAAAGGGTACACACACACACACACACACACACACACACACTCGCACAAATGCACAAACACTATGAATAAAACACTCAGATTGTCATCCCTGGGATCCTGGTCTCTTTTCTGAGACCCCACTGGCCCGTTATGGAAATAAGACTTTATCAAAACACAACGAGAACCAGCAACAGTCAGAACAATAAACCACAAAGGCCCCAAACAGATCCTGTTCCCACCCACCATCAGCCCTGAGAAAAGGCTGGTACACTCTGGTACACTCTGGTACACTCTGAAATTCAACCCAGTGGACGTGGAATGTACCAGAGCAGCGTACATTCCATGTCCACTGATGATGATTCTATTTATTCTAACTATTTTCTTCAAAAATATCATATTTTACCTATTAATGGAAAGCGTGTCATAATATCACACAAACATTATGTGCATCTTATACTTCATTTAGTGTAAAATTTGTCATGATGTTCCTATATTGACAGTTTTTGCTATGTCTGTTTTTCAGTTGAGGGTGTCTTGGTTTCAAAATAATGAATAAAAACCATTAAAGTCAACAACAACTACTTTTTATTTATTTCAAAAGTCTAAATATTAAAGAAGAATAATATTTTTAAGTTGATTTTCTCATTTATATAATTTAAATATCTCAATTTATTAATGCCCGCAAAAGTTCTCTCAACTATGTTACTAACAGAACTCCCACCTGCAACTCAAAAATGGTTTGTGCCAATACCATGTGATCAGCATCACATGATGTCATTTTCCTCTGTGGCAGACACGTCGAACACCCTGTGGTCACTGTGTTCTCATTTTTTCCATATTTTATCTATAATAGCACATTGTCAATGAGTATAATAACTGACTGTCAACTATGTTACGTACATTGTTATGGTTTACAATTTGTTAATGACTTTAATTATAATGCAATTATATAATTCAATTATATAATTCAATTATTTGTTCAAATTTGACATAAAAGAAAATGACCTGTAGTCAGTCTGAAATTAGGAGTTAAAATAGGGAAATAGTAAACTATTTTACCTGTCAACTAAGTCAGCTGTTCTCAAACTATGACACACCTGTAGGCAACAGATAACTGCCGGTCTGCAAAACCCCCTGCTGCCCCTGCCAAATTATGCTCAGTGCTTCTGCCACTCTCCAGGTGAAAACAGTAACATTTTAAGCAAGTTCTCGCAGGTGAGGAGGCTAAACATTCTAGAGTCTTGAATAAAATGTTACTGTTGTCACCTGGTGAGTGACAGAGGCACCGAGCGTCATTTGACTGGTGCAGCGACAGGGCTCTGCAGACCGGCAGTTACAATTGTTACTATTTTCAAAACAAGAAGTTCAGCCAAGGGGGTGGAGACCTGGCACTCTCCTCAACTCTGTCCCTTTTTAAACGTCATCACCTGCTCATCAGGCGTCTCAGTGACATTTACAGACCATAAAACCATGAAAACACAATATGATCACTTCAGTATTCAAAAAACTGCAGGAATGAACAGCTGACCACAA
>NC_044501.1:48738804-48746304 GCF_902362185.1 Chanos chanos | reverse complement strand
TCAGGGGGGCTCCACTTCCCTCTTCTCCGTCCCACACTCCTAGAATGCCACCATAAAGTGGATTCCAGATACAGAAAATGCTCTTTTAATCATTCCCACCTCTGCCGCATGGCAGAGCAGCATTTTAACATTTAACATTTAACAGAGCCTAACTCATGTCATGAACTCCTGTTAGAGCAGTCCTGTTACAGATGTCCTGTTAGAAAGCTCCTGTCACAAAATCATATATCAGATCATTCTCTTACTCTTTAAACCCATCTATGCATCTATGAATCCATCAGTCGGTCTATCTGTCTATCTGTCTATCTATCTATCTATTAGGAATGGGGCAATATAGTTATCTCATGATTCGGTTCAATATACAATATGAGGTTCACGATTCAATATCACCACGATTGGATAGAGCTTAACATCAATTCAGTGACAAAGTGTGAATATTCAGAATCAATATTTCATTTTTAGCCATGCAAAATACACAATAAATTCTCATTTGAATAAAGTTCCCTACTAGAAAACACATAAGGAGATCAAAGTAACAACAAATATTCTCATAAAGATCAGTGATACAACAAAAATGCCATAAATACAAGCCACCTCAATGCTTCCCAGCAGCAAAGTTAACTAAACATATTAAATTAAATGACTAACATGACATCATGAATCATATATTAAGTATGTGTCTCTACATTATGAACAGAAACGGTTTCTTTGCACAAGATACCATAAATCCCTTAATGTTGTTCAGTCATTTTAAACAGCAGTTTTCAATGACACATGCACATAATGCGTTATTTTGACACTGAAAGTAACGTTACGATTAGTAGTTGTAGACAGTTGTAGTTGAGAATCGTAGCCAAAGAATCTTTAATTTCTAGAGGTGGTCAGGTAGTGAAATGCTAAGTCCGTTAAACTGTCACAACCACTTCTAAACCGACAAACACAAACACTACAGTCACACTCACATCTAAAATAACATTAACACTACAGTCACACTCACATCGCAGCCAGCACCAACCCTACAGTCACACTCACATCTAAAACAACATTAACCCTACAGTCACACTCACATCGCAGCCAGCACCAACCCTACAGTCACACTCACATCTAAAACAACATTAACACTACAGTCACACTCACATCTAAAACAACATCAACGCTACAGTCACACTCACATCTAAAACAACATTAACCCTACAGTCACACTCACATCTAAAACAACATTAACCCTACAGTCACATTCTCATCTAAAATAACATTAACACTACAGTCACACTCACATCTAAAACAACATCAACGCTACAGTCACACTCTCATCTAAAACAACATTAACACTACAGTCACACTCACATCTAAAACAACATCAACGCTACAGTCACACTCACATCTAAAACAACATTAACCCTACAGTCACACTCACATCTAAAACAACATTAACACTACAGTCACACTCTCATCTAAAACAACATTAACCCTACAGTCACACTCACATCTAAAACAACATTAACACTACAGTCACACTCTCATCTAAAACAACATTAACACTACAGTCACACTCTCATCTAAAACAACATTAACCCTACAGTCACACTCACATCTAAAACAACATCAACGCTACAGTCACACTCTCATCTAAAACAACATTAACACTACAGTCACACTCACATCTAAAACAACATCAACGCTACAGTCACACTCACATCTAAAACAACATTAACCCTACAGTCACACTCTCATCTAAAACAACATTAACACTACAGTCACACTCACATCTAAAACAACATTAACACTACAGTCACACTCACATCTAAAACAACATTAACCCTACAGTCACACTCACATCTAAAACAACATTAACCCTACAGTCACACTCACATCTAAAACAACATTAACACTACAGTCACACTCACATCTAAAACAACATTAACACTACAGTCACACTCACATCTAAAACAACATTAACACTACAGTCACACTCTCATCTAAAACAACATTAACACTACAGTCACACTCACATCTAAAACAACATTAACCCTACAGTCACACTCACATCTAAGACAACATTAACACTACAGTCACACTCACATCTAAAACAACATTAACACTACAGTCACACTCACATCTAAAACAACATTAACCCTACAGTCACACTCACATCTAAGACAACATTAACACTACAGTCACACTGACATCTAAAACAACATTAACACTACAGTCACACTCACATCTAAGACAACATTAACACTACAGTCACACTCACATCTAAAACAACATTAACACTACAGTCACACTCTCATCTAAAACAACATTAACACTACAGTCACACTCACATCTAAAACAACATTAACCCTACAGTCACACTCACATCTAAAACAACATTAACACTACAGTCACACTCTCATCTAAAACAACATTAACCCTACAGTCACACTCACATCTAAAACAACATTAACACTACAGTCACACTCACATCTAAAACCCTCCACCTGCCCCTTAATTCAATCTATATGCGTTATTAATGATTATAAAATCAAACGAATAACACACGCATTAAGACTTATTTATTTGTTATGAGTGAGATGATGAGAGAGGCGGTTGGGGAGAGGCCAGGTGTGGATGGCGGGTGAGTGCGCCAGTCGACAGCTCACTGCATCTGTTGAAATTTTCAGCCGGTCTGTCTGTACGACTGAAAAGAACAAAGCCCTCAGGGGCCCAGTTTAGAAAGAAGAGGAAAGATGAGGAAGAAAGGAGACAAAAGTATAGCGGTATGTTTTTAATGGACATTTTTAAAAGCATCTGTCTGTCTCTGGTTTTAGCCATTTGAAATTTAGTGTGCTAAGCTCGCTAACTAGCTAAGCTAGAACTACATAGAGTATAGCAGTGCAATCCAGCTAAGCTACCTGGCTGTGTAGTAGCTCTATCATTAATGCTATATTATTGATGTAGATGCAGCATCAGTGTCATTGCTCATCCAGTATAATTTTTGGAAAGCAGGCTAATTTGAGATACTCTATCACATCTATACATTATGGGGAGCGGTGTGAATTTCTTTTTGTCAATGCAAATGATGAGGAAAGTGTTGTCAAAGAACCATGAGGAAGACTGGAGGTCGAGGACATTTAATCTTTGAAAATGAAGACGTTCAGTAAACCTACCGGTGCTCCTCGATTTGTGACAGTTCGACTTACGATTTTTTGACTTTACGATGGTGCAAAAGTGATACGCAGTAGAAACAGTGCTTCGAATTGTGAATTTTGATCTTTTCCCGGGCACGCGATACGCAGTAGGAGACTCACTTGTGATGTTGGGCAGTGGCAGTCAGCCACGCGACCATGAGGGTACAAAACCGATACTCTACAGAGTACTGTGCTGCCAGTGCTTCTGAGCACATTTAAGGTAGGCTACGCTAGCTATGATGCTTGGTAGGTTAGATGTACTATGTTAAATGCATTTTCTACTTCTAATATTTTCAACGTATGATGGGTTTGTCAGAACGTAACCCCATCGCAATTTGAAGGGTACCTGTTCTCTTTTTTTGTTCATAAGAGGAGATTAAAACTTAAATGCCACTGGTCACACTAACATCTCAGCCAACACCAACACTACAATCACATTCACATCTCAACCAACACCAACAATACAATCACATTCACATCTCAACCCACACCAAAAATACAATCACATTCACATCTCAGCCAACACCAACACTACAATCACATTAACATCTCAGCCAACACCAACACTACAATCACATTCACATCTCAGCCAACACCAACACTACTATTGTGTTCTCTCTTCATACTCACGGATGTTGTCTGTGTTCTCCTGGACGATATCGGTCTTGAGCAGGTTGTCGGCCAGTACGAACGCTCCCTGTTCCACCGTGTCGAGCAGCATAGTGGCAGATCGCAGCTGTTCGGCAGCAGGCAGCTCTCTCCATGCTGCCTGGGCCTGAGCCTGGAGCAGGTTATTCGCCGTTTCCACCATCGCCTGCAATACCACAGAGCAGCACACGGCCTCAGCACACGGCCTCGGCACTCTGGCACCATCCACTTCATCCAGTGCACAGAGGGCAAGGGCTGAAATGAGCTGTCAGCGAGTCTCAGGTGAACTGACTGACACCTGAGTGCAGCGGCCCAGTGAGTTCACATGACTGTCGGTCAGTTAGCCTAAATGTATATGATTGGTTAATGTCATCTTACATTACAGTAATATGCGACTACAGAGGATGAGCATCATGTCGTTAATGTGCGAAGACATATCACAGGTCATTGTCTTCATTTTACTTGAAAATGGTAATGTGAAACATACTGCAAACCTTGATTTACTATAGGAGTGGACACAATGTAATTACTGTCCCAGTTTTGACAAAGCATGATCCCAGTGAGATCACAGTCCAGTAATAGTACAGCATAGTCAAAACCCTCAATTTTGAAGAGCTTTTTCTCCACAGCATGACAGTAGAGTTAGAGGAGAATCAGAGGCCAGAGACCCAGCAACGAGTATTGTTGTTAGACATTTAGCTATCTGCACTCTGAAGAGTGGCTCTTTCATATGAGCACGCTCAATCGCTCCCATTATTCAACCTATGATCTCACAACGCACAGCTCAATGACAGGCAGACAGACAGAGGGTGAGGCAAGAGAGAGAGGGAGAAAGAGAGAGTCAGAGAGAGAGAGAGAGAGAGAGGTCAAAGGTTGAACAACTTGAAAACAATTAAAAATGTCACTGGCAACCTGTCAGTGTGACATGCATTCAAAAGAACAAAGTCATTCATATCTAGAATTCCGTTTTAAAAACGCCAGGAAAATATCTTTAAATAGTCCAGAAAAAATCCTCTGTTGGTTTATATCTGATTTAAGAGAAAACTGCAGACATTCCAAGAGGCTAATTGAGTTTAAATGTTTCTCAGAAAAGTGGCTGTGTTAAATTCTCAACTTTCAGGGAACTTTAATGGAAAGGTTAGCAGGTTTTAAGCACATCAAAGACCATCTAGAGTGTGTAACCGCTAAGGCTTAAGTGTAGGGATCTCAGGCAAAGGCTAGAGCTTGATCACAGACGTAAGTCAGACAGTGTCTCTGAAGACAGCATCACAGTGTTTCTGGGGGGGGGGGCCTGGCTGAACACAGAGCACTGCCGTTGCTCAGAGTCAGGCCTATGGCCAGGCTGGGGTTTGGTCAGAGTCAGGGCTGTGGCCAGGCTGGGGTTTGATCAGAGTCAGGCCTGTGGCCAGGCTGGGGTTTGATCAGAGTCAGGCCTGTGATCAGAGTCAGGCCTGTGGCCAGGCTGGGGTTTGATCAGAGTCAGGGCTGTGATCAGAGTCAGGCCTGTGGCCAGGCTGGGGTTTGGTTAGAGTCAGGCCTGTGGCCAGGCTGGGGTTTGATCAGAGTCAGGCCTGTGGCCAGGCTGGGGTTTGATCAGAGTCAGGCCTGTGGCCAGGCTGGGGTTTGGTCAGAGTCAGGCCTGTGGCCAGGCTGGGGTTTGGTCAGAGTCAGGCCTGTGGCCAGGCTGGGGTTTGATCAGAGTCAGGCCTGTGGCCAGGCTGGGGTTTGATCAGAGTCAGGCCTGTGGCCAGGCTGGGGTTTGATCAGAGTCAGGGCTGTGGCCAGGCTGGGGTTTGATCAGAGTCAGGCCTGTGGCCAGGCTGGGGTTTGGTCAGAGTCAGGGCTGTGGCCAGGCTGGGGTTTGGTTATAGTCAGGGCTGTGGCCAGGCTGGGGTTTGATCAGAGTCAGGGCTGTGGCCAGGCTGGGGTTTGGTTAGAGTCAGGGCTGTGGCCAGGCTGGGGTTTGATCAGAGTCAGGGCTGTGGCCAGGCTGGGGTTTGGTTAGAGTCAGGGCTGTGGCCAGGCTGGGGTTTGATCAGAGTCAGGGCTGTGGCCAGGCTGGGGTTTGATCAGAGTCAGGGCTGTGGCCAGGCTGGGGTTTGATCAGAGTCAGGGCGGTGGCCAGGCTGGGGTTTGATCAGAGTCAGGGCGGTGGCCAGGCTGGGGTTTGATCAGAGTCAGGGTGGTGGCCAGGCTGGGGTTTGATCAGAGTCAGGGCTGTGGCCAGGCTGGGGTTTGATCAGAGTCAGGGCTGTGGCCAGGCTGGGGTTTGATCAGAGTCAGGCCTGTGGCCAGGCTGGGGTTTGATCAGAGTCAGGCCTGTGGCCAGGCTGGGGTTTGGTTAGAGTCAGGGCTGTGGCCAGGCTGGGGTTTGGTTAGAGTCAGGGCTGTGGCCAGGCTGGGGTTTGGTTAGAGTCAGGGCGGTGGCCAGGCTGGGGTTTGGTTAGAGTCAGGGCTGTGGCCAGGCTGGGGTTTGATCAGAGTCAGGGCTGTGGCCAGGCTGGGGTTTGGTTAGAGTCAGGGCGGTGGCCAGGCTGGGGTTTGGTTAGAGTCAGGGCGGTGGCCAGGCTGGGGTTTGATCAGAGTCAGGCCTGTGGCCAGGCTGGGGTTTGGTTAGAGTCAGGGCGGTGGCCAGGCTGGGGTTTGATCAGTGAAGTATAAAAGAGAATATCAGTGTGACCTCTGCATGGGCTAACAGCAGGATACAGGCACCTCCAGCACTAATCAGCAGCCTTGCTCACTCTGTCCAGTCAAATCAAACCATCCAGTCAAACCCATTGCTCAGCAGCGAACCTACACCAACTGCCTTAAAAGCCAACTCAGATTAGCCATCAGTGGGGGCAAAGAGCTTATTACCATACTCATCATTCATCTTCAGTACAGTGTGACTTGGGTTGCCGTTAGGACCAGTGTGAGTGGGTTGACAAGGAGAATACCCAAAAATGCATTTGGCTAACGTATCAGGCCTTGACTGCTTAATCCCGCCGAACTGCCCAGTGAGCCTAGTAAACACTGGTTTAACAGTCACCCAGACTAGTCACCAGAGAGTTGCGGAACGGGGACTTTTAACTTTTGACTTTTAATTTTTAACTGGATTCTGCTCTGGTTCTTTTAATTGGACTTTGTTCTGTTTCTTTTAATTGGACTTTTCTCTTATTAGCTGGTCCAGTGTCTTCCAGCAGGGGTGTAAATTCATTATCCATTCAAACATGAATTAGAAATAAAAACGCATTATCAATGCTGGAGTTCTGCAAGTACAAAAAACTGTGTTATACCAAGTGATCATCAGTCAAAGGCAGATGATTTTAATGCTTAGTGTCACTACTGAAACTTGGTGTGTGTTATCTTTACTTACCCAAAGTAAACACACTCAAAATCAAACATTAGTTTGTTTTGATTGTATTTTAATTTTTAATGCGCTGATAGCATATTTCTAATCACTTTAATGAAGATTAATCTTAATTATAATCAAAGCCCAACATGTAACAGGAATACATCAATAAACATTGAGCAATGCATTTAACGCTCAAATCTGAAACTTCCACCATCATCCCAGAACAGGGGGACAAAATAACAGTTTATAAAAGAGCACATAGGAAAAAAGGCAAGAGAATGATTTAATCATTTAAGCATTAAGGAAGTGAACCTAACGCTGCATTGCTGATGGGTTCATGAGTAT
>NC_044501.1:48726304-48736304 GCF_902362185.1 Chanos chanos | reverse complement strand
ATGAATTTATTATGTTTTGGGGGTTAAATTTATACACATTTACACAAGCCACCACTGTGTTTTTATAGTAACTTTCACAGTCGTCCACTCAGCTCACTCGAGTTAAATTTGGGACCTGCTGTTGAAATGTGTCACGTTCATGACCCGATGACTAAGAGACACCCTAATCAGTTTGTTATGTACACACAAAAACCACATGGCAAATATTTGGCACTTGATGCCGCCAAAATGATGATGCCACAAAATGAAAACACCATCAGCACATGGAGCGGACAGTACATGCACAGCATGCTGGGAAGCGCTGCATACATCACACAAACTTTAGGAAGACTGCGACTGGCCATTCCTGCTGGAACAGTGAAGCTTTTACCAAAGTAGCGTTTTGCTTTCTCCAATTGAGCAAATACATGCATCATGATAAAAGCATTATTAAAACTCTCCTATTTTCAGCCTGTCAGCTGTTTATGACATTACAGGCATAGAAATCTCCATATTTAGATTTTTTGGAAAGTTGTTTTGTTTTGAACTTTCCGGTGAGACTACAGTTCAAGGCTTTAATTTGGCCAAGGCTTCACATGAACACAGCTGTAAACAGGCACGTCCTCTGAATGAATGAGAAATGTAACACTCTTCAGAAGGGCTGATAAGAAAATGCTAATGGTGAGGAAATGGTAGAGGCAAACAGAGGCTTTAAAGAGAAGAGACAGAAATACCTGGACGTAGAACCGGCAGGAGCGCTCCCTTTTCTGCAGCTGCAAAATCCCAAACAACTTCATTTGAGACAAAGGTGGTTCACACAGGAGCAGCACCACATTACCTTAGACATCAGCTAATTAATTACCTCGTATTTTACAGAAAGTGTATCAAAACTGCATGTACATTAATTATTCTTTCTCTGAGGGAAATGTAAAAACATCACATCTTAATTAGTCGAAAACAGCTCCCTCCCTGGCTCTGCCACCGCTCTGCTGGGGACTGAGGGAGGAGGTCTCATCTGTTTCAAGGTTAGTGTTTGTTCTCTAACAAACCAGGAAAAGAGGACAGAGGAGGAAGGGAGGGAGCAAGAGAGAGAGAGTGAATGAGAGAGAGAATGAGAGAGTGAATGAGAGAGAGAATGAGAGAGTGAATGAGAGAGTGAATGAGAGAGAGAATGAGAGAGTGAATGAGAGAGAGAATGAGAGAGTGAATGAGAGAGAGAATGAGAGAGAGAATGAGAGAGAGACTGAGAGAGTGAATGAGAGAGAGAATGAGAGAGTGAATGAGAGAGAGAATGAGAGAGTGAATGAGAGAGAGAATGAGAGAGAGAATGAGAGAGTGAATGAGAGAGAGAATGAGAGGGTGAATGAGAGAGTGAATGAGAGAGTGAATGAGAGAGAGAATGAGAGAGTGAATGAGAGAGAGAATGAGAGAGTGAATGAGAGAGAGAATGAGAGAGAGAATGAGAGAGAGAATGAGAGAGTGAATGAGAGGGTGAATGAGAGAGAGAATGAGAGAGAGAATGAGAGAGTGAATGAGAGAGAGAATGAGAGAGTGAATGAGAGAGAGAATGAGAGAGAGAATGAGAGAGTGAATGAGAGAGAGAATGAGAGAGTGAATGAGAGAGAGAATGAGAGGGTGAATGAGAGGGTGAATGAGAGAGTGAATGAGAGAGAGAATGAGAGAGAGAATGAGAGAGTGAATGAGAGAGGTATGGTGTGATAAGGTGTCTGTTTAACCTGCCTCAGTCTATAACCGAGAGAGTGGGCTGCAGACAGACGTATCTGTGCATAGGAGTAATGAATGAACCTGCTTGCTCTGAGGGCACTGTCTGAACACACACTGAGTTTTCTCAAGCCCAAGGAGTCATTCGTCTGCATTATTTAACCCAGCGGAAGGAGCTGCTGTCAGGAGAGCTAAAAATAAACAGAGGAGGTTGTAGCTGAGTCTCCAGCCTTCAAACACCCTTCGGTTGGCTTGGGCAATGGCGGCCATTTTATCACAGACGCTCCTTCACTGCCATCGCAGCCTCCCCTCTCAGACGGGCTCCCGCTCCTCCATGCCTCCTGAGCGCCTTTGATGTGGAAGTGGCAGAGATCTCAGCGTTTGCGATCTCAATCCCTCCATTGTCTGCCAGCAAAGCCTGCTGGGTTCACTATCAAAGAGATCTTTAATTCTGTTAGCTCTTAGCAGACTGCCACGCTGAGAGAGTGAACTCCCAGGTACAAAAAGGAACGCTGGTGTTCAGTGCCAGACGAGAGGGATTACAGAGAGAACGAGAGGGGGAAAAAAAGAGTATGACCTCGTGAGGGACTGAGGGAGATAAAGAGAAAGGGGAGAGAGAGAGAGAGAGAGAGAGAGAGAGAGAGAGAGCAGATTTTCACATTCTCCTCCTTTACTTCTGTCCTTTCTCTGGAATCTAAGACATATTTACGCCAACTGTTGTACCGTCAAAACCTTTCTTTTTCCCCTCCTCTGTTTTCTTTTTGTATGCCAGCTCTGTCTCTCCACTAGTAACTCTCATAGCTCCTGATCACCTCTAATTCCCTGAGCTAAAATGCATCTTCCTGTCACATTCTGCATAAACATTCTGAATCTGAAGCTGAAAGTACTCCAGCGAGTCAAGATATGAACTGCATGTTAACTGTAGACTTACTGGATCCCAAACTCTCATACTTTAATCTCTACCTTCCCTGAAGATAAGGTACAACCCAGTGTGTTAGGAACAGTCTGAGAGACAACAAAACAACAAACACAGCTGGTCTTTCAGTGAGTCTAATATTTGTTCAGCCATGAGAGACAGATGTGAGGGATTCACAGCTGATGTCAACTGTTCAAGTTCTTCACTGCCCCATAAGGACCCACAGATATTACAGACATATCACTGCCCTGTTACCGACATATCACTGCCCTGTTACAGACATATCACTGCCCTGTTACATACACATCACTACCCTGTTACATACACATCACTGCCCTGTTACAGACATATCACTGCCCATATATATCACTGCCCTGTTACAGACATATCACTGCCCATATAAATCATTGCCCTGTTACAGACATATCACTGTCCATATATATCATTGCCCTGTTAAATATATATCACTGCCCTGTTACATACATATCACTGCCCTGTTACATACATATCACTGCCCTGTTACAGACATATCACTACCCTGTTAAATATATGTCACTGCCCTGTTACAGACATCACTGCCCATATATATCATTGCCCTGTTAAATATTTATCACTGCCCTGTTACAGACATCACTGCCGATACACATTACTGTCCTGTTACAGACATATCACTACCCTGTTACATACATATCACTGCCCTGTTACAGACATACCACTACCCTGTTACATATATATCACTATCCTGTTACAGACATATCACTACCCTGTTACATACATATCACTGCCCTGTTACAGAAATATCACTACCCTGTTACATATATATCACTGCCCTGTTACAGACATATCACTGCCCTGTTACAGACATATCATGTTCCTGTTACAGACATATCACTGCCCTGTTACAGACATATCATGTTCCTGTTACAGACATATCACTGCCCTGTTACAGACATATCGCTGCCCTGTTACAGACATATCACTGCCCTGTTACAGACATATCATGTTCCTGTTACAGATGTATCACTGCTACTATCTCTCACTGAACTAAATGAAAACCAATTTTGTGAGAGTTGCTCATTGTTTTGCCTATATTTCTGTGGGTCATTTGGGGAGAAACTGTTGAATGTAATTAGGTTGTGTAAAGCACCTTCTCTGTCACGTCTTAGACTGTATCAAAAGGACGTCATACTGAGTTTCTATGAGGTGGGCAGGGGAGACACTGTGTGGAGAACAGTATGTGTTTGCGATTTGGGAGATATTGTGTGACAGTGGGGCCATCTGGCAAAAGAGAGACTCAAATGAAGTTTGCAACTGTCATTTTAGAAGCAGGTGCTGCGTTTCCATTATGACGCTTTGAAATTGTACCAGCTGTCATTCTGAGACTCAGTGACGTCTATTCCCTCCATTGCCAGAGTGTGTTTTATATCTTGACATGTTCGACAGCTTCACGCTACAGCTTAGAATAAATAATTGTGTATTTTCAAATGATGCACCAATCTGATGTAAGTGAAGCTAGACTGTTATCAGAACGAAGCCCAAACACGTGTGACCAAAACGAACTGCGAACATATTTGACCCCCGTGTGACCTGGCCATAAAATCTTTTGGTATTTTGTGTCTCTCAGGTTTCAACTGAGGAAATGTTAAAACACTACAGCACAGACTGACATGCTCTTCTCTACACCCATCTGCACCATGTGTGTGTAAATGACAGGTGGGAGATTGAGGTGAGCCAGCCATCACTGAAACTCACTTCTGTGACTGCTCCTCTCTCACTGCTCCTCTCTCATTCATTAAAACAACACTCACTGCTCCTCTCTCACTGCTCCTCTTTCACTCATTAAAATAACACTCACTGCTCCTCTCCCACTCATTAAAACAACACTCACTGCTCCTCTCTCACTGCCCCTCTCCCACTCATTAAAACAACGCTCACTGCTCCTCTCCCACTCATTAAAACAACACTCACTGTTCCTCTCCCACTCATTAAAACAACACTCACTGCTCCTCTCCCACTCATTAAAACAACACTCACTGCTCCTCTCTCACTCATTAAAATAACACTCACTGCTCCTCTCTCACTGTTCCTCTCACTGTTCTTCTCTCACTCATTAAAACAACACTCACTGCTCCTCTCTCACTGTTCCTCTCTCACTTCTCCTCTCTCACTCATTAAAACAACACTCACTGCTCCTCTCCCACTCATTAAAACAACACTCACTGCTCCTCTCTCACTGTTCCTCTCACTGTTCTTCTCTCACTCATTAAATCAACACTCATTGCTCCTCTCTCACTGCTCTTCTCTCACTCATTAAAACAACACTCACTGCTCCTCTCCCACTCATTAAAACAACACTCACTGCTCCTCTCTCACTGCTCCTCTCCCACTCATTAAAACAACACTCACGGCTCCTCTCCCACTCATTAAAATAACACTCACTGCTCCTCTCTCACTGTTCCTCTCTCACTGCTCCTCTTTCACTCATTAAAACAACACTCACTGTTCCTCTCTCACTGCTCCTCTCTCACTCATTACAACAACACTCACTGTTCCACTCTCACTGCTCCTCTCTCACTCATTAAAACAACACTCACTGTTCCTCTCTCACTCATTAAAACAACACTCACTGTTCCTCTCTCACTGTTCCTCTCTCACTCATTAAAACAACACTAACTTCTCCTCTCTCACTGTTCCTCTCTCACTGCTCCTCTCTCACTCATTAAAACAACACTCACTGTTCCTCTCTCACTGCTCCTCTCTCACTCATTAAAACAACACTCACTGTTCCTCTCTCACTGTTCCTCTCTCACTCATTAAAACAACACTCACTGCTCCTCTCTCACTGCTCCTCTCTCAGTCATTAAAACAATACTAACTGCTCCTCTCTCACTATTCCTCTCTCACTCATTAAAACAACACTCACTGTTCCTCTCTCACTGCTCCTCTCCCACTCATTGAAACAACACTCACTGCTCCTCTCTCACTGTTCCTCTCCCACTCATTAAAACAACACTCACTGTTCCTCTCTCACTGCTCCTCTCTCACTCATTAAAACAACACTCACTGCTCCTCTCCCACTCATTGAAACAACACTCACTGCTCCTCTCTCACTGTTCCTCTCCCACTCATTAAAACAACACTCACTGTTCCTCTCCCACTCATTAAAACAACACTCACTGCTCCTCTCTCACTGTTCCTCTCTCACTGCTCCTCTCCCACTCATTGAAACAACACTCACTGCTCCTCTCTCACTGCTCCTCTCCCACTCATTAAAACAACACCCACTGTTCCTCTCTCACTGCTCTTCTCTCACTCATTAAAACAACACTCACGGCTCCTCTCCCACTCATTAAAACAACACTCACTGCTCCTCTCTCGCTGTTCCTCTCTCGCTCATTAAAACAACACTCACTGCTCCTCTCCCACTCATTAAAACAACACTCACTGCTCCTCTCTCACTGCTCCTCTCTCACTGTTCCTCTCTCGCTCATTAAAACACCACTCACTGCTCCTCTCCCACTCATTAAAACAACACTCACGGCTCCTCTCCCACTCATTAAAACAACACTCACGGCTCCTCTCCCACTCATTAAAACAACACTCACTGCTCCTCTCTCACTGTTCCTCTCTCACTCTTTAAAACAAAACCAACTGCTCCTCTCTCGCTCATTAAAACAACACTGACTGTTCCTCTCTCACTGCTCCTCTCGCACTGCTCCTCTCTCACTGCTCCTCTCTTGCTCATTAAAATAACGCTCACTGCTCCTCTCTCAGTGTGACCACAGTGGGCATGTGCCACAGAATCTCCTCAGATAGTGTGCTTGTGCTACAGGCATGTTCGATATTGCGGTTTGGATATTCTTCAGCTGAACAACACAGATGATTTTCAACCTTTTCAATCTGTTTCTCCTAATCTGTGTCCACTTATGACTCCTGTACACTATTCAGGAGTACAGAAACAGGCCTTCTCTAACTGCCTGACTTCAGTCTGCCAAAAGTGCTGAGTCTGGCTTGTCTAACATAGCAGGTGGCTGTTCTAATTGATAGTTGGGTTACAGCTTTGGCACGGAGAATGGACGACTCACAGAAGAGTAATTAAAAGAGCATTAGTGTGGTTAGCGTAGTGCTGGGGAGAGGAGGCGTACCTTATTCAAGCTGCGTGCTGCGCTGTCCTTCCCCCCAGGAGTCAAATTCCTCAGCTGCACGTCCAGCAGGTCCACCAGTCGACCCATGGCTCGCACCGTGTAGCCCACATCACCGGCCTGGATGGGACCTTTTGTCTGTTCCGACAACTCACGAGCTATGATGGCTGCTGGCTCCCCTGCCTTCATCTGTTTCAACACACACACACACACACAAACACACATTACACACACACACACACGCACACACATACCACACACACAGAATATCAAGGAAGGCTGTTAACATCATCTTTTACATACACAAAAATAGCCGCATCCTGAGCTTAACAACTGACTCAAAGATGGAAGACCAGCTGACTGCACAGACCACTGTGACAACCTAATCCTCAGAGGAAATTTCATATCCCACACCAACCCAAACAAAAACCACATAACACTTTCTCAGAGGCCAGGTCGCACAGCGCACATCAGCAGAGGCATGCCCACCCTTGATTCTCTTATGAATAATCACACTGTAGCTCTCCTCGTCCTGAAAACAGTAACGAAAGACAACAGTCAGACAGAGCTAAACTGAGGCCGGCCATTGGATCCTTCACTCTGTTGAGACTCTTCACCTTGTTAACTTGGTCTCTGCACCAGCCCTGTTAGGGCTCGTCATAAGGACAGCCACGTTAGGGCTCGTCATAAGGACAGCCCTGTTAGGGGTCATCATATAGACAGCCACGTTAGGTCTCGTCATAAGGACAGCCACGTTAGGGCTCGTCATAAGGACAGCCCTGTTAGGGGTCATCATATAGACAGCCACGTTAGGGCTCGTCATAAGGACAGCCACGTTAGGGCTCGTCATAAGGACAGCCCTGTTAGGGCTCGTCATAAGGACAGCCCTGTTAGGGCTCGTCATAAGGACAGCCATGTTAGGGCTCGTCATAAGGACAGCCCTGTTAGGGGTCGTCATAAGGACAGCCATGTTAGGGCTCGTCATAAGGACAGCCGTGTTAGGAGTTGTCATATAGACAACTGTGTTCAGGGTTGTCATATGGACAGCTGTGTTAAGGGTTGTCATATGGACAGACATGTTAGGGGTCATCATATAGACAGCCATGTTAGGGGTCATCATATAGACAGCCAAGTTAAGGGTTGTCATATCGACAGCTGTGTTCAGGGTCGTCATAAGGACAGCCGTGTTAGGGGTCGTCATATAGACAGCCGTGTTAAGGGTTGTCATATAGACAGCTTCAAAATATCTACCTTTAAAAACCACAAGGAAATATACACAAGCAAAAAGATAAAAGGTGTTTTAATTGGACCTTAAGGGGACCAATGAGAGTGCTGAGGGGATTTGGACAATCAGAGACTCATCCACCCCCCCCCCCAAACACCCCGTACAAAGCTACACTATAAACCCTTTCAAGGGCATTTCTCCTGATATATGTCGGCTTTCGGAATTCACACATCTTCGCTCTGTATTTGTTTTTTTTTTACAATCTGTGACTCCAAGCCATCAACATTTCTTCCTTACAGTCTGTTTCATTTCCTGTTATTATCAACATGGATTCTTTTCTTTTCACATCTCTCTGTCTCTCTCGTTGTGTTTGTTGAAATTGGGACACAAAAGCTGCTGAAAAACATGGCTGTTCTCTGAAGCGCTCTGGTGAAGAGCACCTTGCTCACTCCATGGACAGATTTCATTAAAAAGCTCCTTTGTCTGGAGCTGAATCTGTTTAGTTTCTAATGAGACTAGTGTAGTGTTTGCCCATGAACCACTGCCTCTGTAAGGCCTCAAAATCACAAAGCACAGCTCTCTGCCAGGCACTCAGCCTAATGGTGCAGAAACATCTCATTTCACAAAGATATGTGCGTTTCCTGCTCTGGTCTTTAACAGAAACGTTTTAATTCTGAGAAGAAAAAAAAAACACAGTTTTGGTGGTCTTTCAGTGCTTGCTAAGACACAGACTATGAAAGACGCTTTTCCAGCTGTCGTAGCATGAACATCAGGTTTATCGAACAATACACACAGATATATGCTTGCATACACACAGATACTCTCATTCACAGTGGGAGACCTTGAGAGGAAGGAATAAGCATATCAAAGCAGAAATATTAACCAAATACTAAAGGTCTTATGAAAACAGATTCCCAGGGCGTTCCCCAATAACTTAATACAACACGACTCAATGAAACAAGAACCATCAACTGACATCACAAAAAAATAGTAATAATAAAATAAAATAATAATAATAACAATAATAATAATAATAATAATAATAATAATAATAAATAATAATGATGATGATGATGATGATGTGGCTGAGTAGTTAGAACGATAGTTGGGATAAGAAGTCGAGGAGCAGTACACAAGCTCCCTGGATCCAAGACCTGACGAAGACGTAGGAACGTCGACTAGAACAAGAGGAAGTGTCAGTAACAGCAGCTCACACTGGAAGAAGAATCAGCAGGATGGCACACTGGAGCGCATCAGGATCAGAGCAAATACAGGCCCGCTGGGCAAGACAGCCGGCATCAGCACAGGAAACACTGGCCAACCACTTCCAAGAGCTTCTCCAACATCAAGATAAAATGCTAGCTTGGCTCCCACAGGGAAAGACCTGCCTGCTCCGGAAGGATAAAGAGAAAGGCCCGACCCCCAGGAACTCCTAGCCAGTCACGTGCCTACCAACAATATGGAAGCTGCTCTCTCGAATAACAGCAGACAGCATCACTGAGCATGTGCAGGGGAAGAACCTCCTTCTACAACGTCACAGCACTGATGCTCAGGACCATCTGTGAGCACTACCACACCCCGGTGCACTGAAGGTCATGGCTGCATAAACCTGAACCCGTGACAGAGGATGACAGGGTAAAAATCCGTGGGACATGGAAATCAGAACAGGAAGATCCCAGTCGGACATCGCAGTGATCGCCATGGATACCAGAGGAGCAATGATGACCCACATCGCAATTTCAGATGACATGAATGTCTCAGTCAGGGGGCAGGAGAAAATCAGCAAATCCCAGGACCTGTGACGTGAAGTGGAACAGATCTGAAATGTGAAGGCCCAGGTCATCCCAGGAGTGATCACAGCCCTGGGCAGCCGTTCCCTGGACCTGAACAGACAGCATGGATACCCAGAACACACAAAGACGACAGACTTCATCAAAAAAAACTCCGTCTGGAAGTGGAAACACACGATCATGGACCTCACACGATCATGGACCTCTCAGAGGACCCACAGGAACA
>NC_044501.1:48716304-48718804 GCF_902362185.1 Chanos chanos | reverse complement strand
CAGCGTGTGTAGTGCAGTGAGTGCAGTGTGTGCAGTGTGTGCACTGTGTGTGGTTTGTGTAGTGTGTGTAGTGAGTGTAGTGTGTGTGGTTTGTGTAGTGTGTGTAGTGAGTGTAGTGTGTGTAGTGTAGTGAGTGTAGTGTGTGTAGTGTGTGTAGTGTGTGCAGTGTGTGTAGTGTGTGCAGTGTGTGTAATGTGTGTTGTGTAGTGCAGTGTATGTAGTGTGTGTAGTGCAGTGTGTGCAGTGTGTGTAGTGTAGTGTGTGCAGTGTGTGTAGTGTAGTGTGTGTAGTGTGTGCAGTGTGTGTAGTGTGTGTAGTGTGTGCACTGTGTGTGTAGTGTAGTGTGTGTAGTGTAGTGTGTGTAGTGCAGTGTGTGTAGTGTTAGCACTGTGTGTAGTGAGTGCAGTGTGTGTAGTGCAGTGTGTGTAGTTCAGTGTGTGTAGTGTAGTGCAGTATGTGTAGTGTGTGCAGTGTGTGTAGTGCAGTGTGTGTTGTGTAGTGCAGTGTGTGTAGTGCAGTGTGTGTAGTGTAGTGCAGTGTGTGTTGTGTAGTGCAGTGTGTGTAGTGCAGTGTGTGTAGTGCAGTGTGTGTAGTGTAGTGCAGTGTGTGTTGTGTAGTGCAGTGTGTGTAGTGAGTGTAGTGAGTGTAGTGTGTGTAGTGTGTGCAGTGTGTGTAATGTGTGTTGTGTAGTGCAGTGTGTGTAGAGTGTGCAGTGTGTGTAGTGTAGTGTAGTGTGTGCAGTGTGTGTAGTGTAGTGTAGTGTGTGCAGTGTGTGTAGTGCAGTGTGAGTAGTGTGTGTACTGTGTGTAGTGTGTGTAGTGTGTGTAGTGTGTGCAGTGTGTGTGGTTTGTGTAGTGTGTGTAGTGTGTGTAGTGCAGTGTGAGCAGTGTGTGTAGTGAGTGTAGTGTGTGTAGTGTGTGTAGTGTAGTGTGTGTAGTGCAGTGTGAGTAGTGTGTGTAGTGTGTGTTGTGTGTGTAGTGCAGTGTGAGTAGTGTGTGTAGTGAGTGTAGTGTGAGTAGTGTGTGTAGTGTGTGTAGTGAGTGTAGTGAGTGTAGTGTGTGTAGTGCAGTGTGTGTAGTGTAGTGTGTGTAGTGTGTGTAGTGTGTGTAGTGCAGTGTGTGTAGTGTAGTGTGTGTAGTGTGTGTAGTGTAGTGTGTGTACTGTGTGCAGTGAGTGCAGTGGGAGTTTTTGGCCATGCTGTCATGTGTGCAGTGTGTGTAGTGTGTGTAGTGCAGTGTGTGTAGTGCAGTGTGTGTAGTGTAGTGTGTGTTGTGTAGTGTGTGTAGTGCAGTGTGTGTAGTGTAGTGTGTGTTGTGTAGTGCAGTGTGTGTAGTGTAGTGTGTGTAGTGCAGTTTGTGTAGTGTAGTGTGGTGTAGTGTAGTGTGTGTAGTGCAGTGTGTGTAGTGTAGTGTGTGTTGTGTAGTGCAGTGTGTGTAGTGCAGTGTGTGTAGTGTAGTGTGTGTTGTGTAGTGTGTGTAGTGTAGTGTGTGCAGTGTGTGTAGTGTGTGTAGTGCAGTGTGTGTAGTGCAGTGTGTGTAGTGTAGTGTGTGTAGTGCAGTGTGTGTAGTGTAGTTTGTGTTGTGTAGTGCAGTGTGTGTAGTGTAGTGTGTGTTGTGTAGTGCAGTGTGTGTAGTGTAGTGTGTGTAGTGTAGTGTGTGTTGTGTAGTGCAGTGTGTGTAGTGCAGTGTGTGTAGTGTAGCGTGTGTAGTGCAGTGTGTGTAGTGCAGTGTGTGTAGTGTAGTGTAGTGTAGTGTGTGTAGTGCAGTGTGTGTAGTGTAGTGTGTGTTGTGTAGTGCAGTGTGTGTAGTGCAGTGTGTGTAGTGTAGTGTAGTGTGTGTAGTGTAGTGTAGTGTAGTGTGTGTAGTGTAGTGTGTGTAGTGTAGTGTAGTGTGTGTAGTGTAGTGTGTGTAGTGTAGTGTAGTGTGTGTAGTGTAGTGTAGTGTAGTGTAGTGTAGTGTAGTGTGTGTTGTGTAGTGCAGTGTGTGTAGTGCAGTGTGTGTAGTGTAGTGTGTGTTGTGTAGTGCAGTGTGTGTAGTGCAGTGTGTGTAGTGCAGTGTAGTGTGTGGTGTGTGTAGTGTGTGTAGTGCAGTGTGTGTAGTGCAGTGTGTGTAGTGTAGTGTGTGTTGTGTAGTGCAGTGTGTGTAGTGCAGTGTGTGTAGTGTAGTGTAGTGTAGTGCAGTGTGTGTAGTGCAGTGTGTGTAGTGTAGTGCAGTGTGTGTAGTGTAGTGTAGTGTAGTGTAGTGTAGTGTAGTGCAGTGTGTGTAGTGTAGTGTAGTGTAGTGTGTGTAGTGTAGTGTAGTGTAGTGTAGTGTAGTGCAGTGTGTGTAGTGCAGTGTGTGTAGTGCAGTGTGTGTAGTGTAGTGCAGTGTGTGTAGTGTAGTGTAGTGCAGTGTGTGTAGTGTAGTGTAGTGTAGTGTAGTGTAGTGTAGTGTGTGTAGTGTAGTGTAGTGTAGTGTAGTGTAGTGCAGTGTGTGTAGTGTAGTGTAGTGTAGTGTAGTGT
>NC_044501.1:48696304-48708804 GCF_902362185.1 Chanos chanos | reverse complement strand
TTCCTGGTTGTTAATTTTGCTCTTTGCCTCCCAATTAAAAATATGGTCAAGCTGCCACAGCTGTTTGCCTCTGGCATTTGGAGCTTTAACTGGAATCACTCACCCAACAATTACATGTGCACAGTTCACACACACACACACACACACACACACACACACACACACACACACACACACACACACACATCAAAAATACACCGTTTTCATTTTCATCACTCACTGCCACAGCCTTGACTCCAGACAGGGAGAAAAGATTCTTTCAAACGCCTCTATGCTTTGAATAAAAGGTGTGTGTGCAAATTCAATAAAGGTGTGTGTGCAAATTCAAATGATTTTTAAATGACAATGCATTCACACCAACACATGCGTCACTGCTTTACTCCCATCCCAGTGTTGTGTTTTTAGATTCCTCTTCAACTTTCTTATGAAAGATGGAGCCAAGTGTTCTCACAAAAGGAGATCAGTACAGAAGGTCTTACCTGGTCTGTTGTCAAGTGTTCCAAAGTCCAGCGAGTATTTCACCACGTGATAGTTGTTCCACACGTACAGGAGGTTGTCTCTGGGGTTGTAGTCCACGGCGGCGATGTACTGGTAGGAGTTTGGGAAGGGGATGTCGAGGTACCCGTCTTTGCTGAGCTCTGTGTTGTAAATGTAGTCGATTTTGTTGCCCGTGGCTTCGCTGTCATCGTCTTCATAAACGCTCTTCACCACATACAGGATACCACAGATCATGAAGGCGTTAGAAGCGGAGCGTTTGTCGTACGCCGTGTCCCAGGTGCCCTCCACCCGCAGCGTGTAGGGGTTCAGCTGACTGATGACGATCCGGCCGTTGTTCTGCTCCGTGGCGTAGATCACCCACAGCCCGTTCTCGTCCACCGCCAGGTCGATGTCGGTTTTCCCGCCCCAGCGGTACGGAGATGTGTCGTGGTAGTTGGCGCTGGCGATGATGGCCTCTCCGCTCTTGATGCGCGTGCGCAGGTCAAACTTCACGATGTTGCGTGTTCGTTCTTTGTTGAAGAACAAGGCACCGTCATAAACGACAAAGCCTGTCCCATCCACACGGTGGGGGAGTTTGTAAGTGGTGGTGGGCCTCCCGGCGATGAAGTCCTCTTTAGAGGAGTACTCGGTCAGAGTGTCGGTGCGGTACGGCGTCCAGGGCATGTAGTAGATCTTTTCTGACGCCTGCAGAGGGTCTTTACACCACGCTCCCGATTGGTGGTCCGACTCAAAGAGATGTTCGCTCTGATACACCCCGCGCATCAGCCCAGGGCACAGAAAAACTGGAGGATACAAAAACAAAAGACACACAAGAGTCAGAAAAGACACATTCACGTGACAACCACCAGCATTTCACTGTGGGATCCCATAACCCTCAGAAAGATCAGGCACCATCTGTTCTTGCTGTATGTTATTTTGAATTGATTAAGCAGGTCTTTTTCTGGGATACATGATAGTTTAATGAGGCATTCATGCATTGAAGGTTGTAGGTTTTCATTGTTTTTCTCTCTGCTGTACACAGAGTGAGGTGTTGTCATAGGGTGTGAGTAGAGACAGATAATGGAGATGAATATGATGTCCACATAAACATGGTGTGTGGGGCACAGTGATCTGAAAGGCTTTCGCTGCAGGTGAAGAGCAGACAAAGGGTTTGGCTCTGAGCTCAGCGACTAATTACACTACACAGCAGTCAGTGAAAACCGGGGAGAATCATCCTGTCTGGAGGATCTGCCATCTCTCCTCATTTGACTGTACACTCCGCCTCCACATGGCTTCACTGGTGTTTGAGAAAAATGTCTTTTATTGACTTAAACAAAGGTCACGTTTCAAATTTTGATAAATAGGCGGGACATAATTATTGGCAGGCAGTTAAACCAGTGCTGCAGGCCCCTAGGATGCAATCATTACTTTAGACCTATTACTATCAGTTACCGGACCCTTAAAAAAAAAAGAAAAGAAAAGAAAAGAGAGAATTATATACGAAGCTGTGTATTTAAGTCTTTATGATTTATATCGCCAGTGTGTAATAATAACTACTCTGGACTTCTCTGCTCCGGCCCCTGAGTGGGATCCAGCAATGCATGTCTATCGCAACAAAGCCATGACACCCCGAAATACATTACCCACGATCCACCTGACCATACCAATTTGAAGTCAGTACCCACAATAAAACAGATTACTTTTGAAATGTGAGCTTATTCAAAGCAAGTTCAGGCAAAGGGCGTATCATGGGCTGATGACAGTACACTCTGTAGACACAGTAATTTCAGTGGCTCTCTAATCAAACAGTACTCTGTGGTCTAGGCTGGCTGAGCTACACTCTGTGGATGATAGATCCTCTCTGGTCAATGACAGTAAATCAGAGATTGTTCAGCCTGAAACACAATCAAAAATAGTTTCATATCCACATAGCTTTCTATCAAGCCCCAGCATGGTCAAGGCATGCGGTAACAAGACAACTTCAGTTAGTTAAGGACAGACTATTGAGAAACAGAGATTACACCATCAAAATGTTCTAGGCAATCAACCCTGTGGCCTAAACCTTACGGTTTTTGTGGAAATGTGTGCAGGCATTTCCTAACGTTGAGATACTGTGTGCAGTGGATGGAAATGAGCTCATCAGAGATTCAGTGCGTCTCCCTCAGGCTCAAACACAGGGCTGTAAAGTAATGCTTATGTAAGCATTATGAAGGTTAATGAAATGGGCTTTAAACAAAAGCATCAGTCATGTGACACTGATATTAAAGCTTTTCCCTGCATCTACAAAACTCTCCTGTTTTACCCTCCAGTAAACAGAGACATCACAGAAACACTCGTTCTCTGTGGCTTTGAACTACACTCAGCCGTGGTGAAGACCAGTGTGTCTCAATAACTCCACCGCTCTCTGGCTTTATCTTTAGGTTTGTTAGCTACAGTGTCAAACTGTGTTCAAATTTTACCCAGATACACCTTTGTGTTACTAACATGTCTATGATCAAAGTCCAGAATACAGAACACTCCAACCACCGCTGGCTTGCAACATAAATCTCATTAACGAAAAGCGTGGAAGTTTGAGGAGACACAGATGAAGGAATGGCTAGTGGAACACACACCAGTGAAATGTGTTTCAGGTCACGGGGTTATTCTGGGGAAGTCTGCTGATGGCTTTATTGAGAGAATACACACCAAACACAAACACATACACTCTCTCTGCTTTAATGACTACTTTTGCTGCTAATAATATAATTTAATCCATGTGAGAGAGCCCCTGTCACAGTCGCAGATGCATCGGCGTCACAAACTGAACAAAGGCTTCTGTGGATGTGTCTGTGGACAACTGCACAGAAAGCTAATGATAGCAAGGTGAGAGCTGTGATAGTCCCAGCCAAACGGTAAAACTGAGGACTGAGGGGATGACAGCTATAGCGCGGGTGAAGAGGTCTTAAGGATACAGGCATTAAACTCTGGGGTTAGCACAGTACTAGCATAGCTTAGAACTGCAGCGGCTAAAGCTAGCACATCACAGCTGTTTTCTGTTTAAAACTGTGAACACAGCTAACGCAGCTGAGGGCGAAATTCTAACACAGCTGTGAGGACTGTAATTCATCACAGGACTTGCACATACACATGGCGTTCTGTCTGACTGACGGGTGTGTGGATCAGTGCCGTTCATGATGGTCATTTAGCTCAAAGCTCATTGTCTGTGCTATTGATTCTCTCAGCAGCTCTGCCCCTTTATTTCAAGGCCACTTGGGGAGACTGTGCCATGCCAGTGGTACAGGGAAATTCTGGATAATGGTTCACTGTGAATATTAGACTTAATACTAATATCATTAGTTGTGACCATAACTTTATTTGAGAGCCTGAACCCATTGAAATTACAATTATTCTGAAAACCTCTATTTGTAGCTCAGCGCTCTGAACACTGAACCTTGAAATTATTCAAAATAACTCTTCACTGGGATTGATCGTTATCAAATTTTGACCAAATGGTACGGGAATAGCTGCGCTAAAGCATCGAGCCTGGCGTCTGTTAGGTGTTCAGGCGAGTGGTTTCTGCTCTGATGTGCATTGGTCCTGAACGCAGAGAGGCTTGGGCCATAAAAAGGGTCATAGGAACAGAGGGGGAGGAAGAGAGGGTCAGAGAGAGAGAGAAACAGGGGGAACATGGGGAGAGTCTGTACAATGTGAAATCTCAGAGTCACTGAAACATTTTTTAGCCCACGCATTGCAATGTAAAAAGTCTCTCCTCCAATTGCGGACCAACAATGGAGTTACCATTTCAGTCACTCATTCGTAGCATGTTTTGTGTGTGGCTTCTTAATCCTACACAGAAAACAGACTGACGAAACTCCTGAGATGATTCACCCGACCTGTCTGATCTGTGGTGTTAAGAGTGGGCAAGGGGCAAAGCTATGACCGTCTAAGGGTGAATAAACTGTGGAAAATCCTGCCCTGGCTTTCATGAAGCTTAAATTACACAGGCCACTTTTAATACTGACATTTCCTCAATGCCACCGAGGTGCAGACAAACCACAGAAGCACAGTGCATGCATAATAGTCTGACTCTGGTGTCAGACAGTGGATGTGTAAGTGCCATGTTTCCTATTTGCATTGTTAATCTGCTGGAGCAATAGGCCCTTCCTCCAGGGCTTATTTCCTTTATCACAAATGTTCAACACAGTTTCTCTACACCACACACTGAAGCTAATGCGTTAATTGAGTGGTTTGCATGTGAAAAGAATCGCTCTGGGACAGAAATGTATACTGACTGTTTTCAATGGAGTCATGTCAATTAATAGTTTAATGTTATCTGGCTACCACTAATGGGGATCATGTTTAATACACTATATTAAACATGATAAATGCTCCTTTATCCATACACACAGTCAACGGTCCATGTACAAACGGGCCGGCCAAGGTCATACCAACCAGGCAATTCATAGCTATTCAAAACTAATGCTTCCATGATCTCTTTTAAAGTGATTTTCTTTTTCAGTGTAAAAGTAGCAGTCTGTGATCTCACACAAGCAGTCAGTTAGAATGGTATAGTTCCAGTAGAATGGTATAGTTCAATTAGAATGGTATAGTTCAATTAGAATGGTATAGTTCCATTAGAATGGAATAGTTCCGTTGTAATAGTATAGTTCAGCTGTAATGGTATAGTTCAGTTAGAATGGTATAGTTCAGTTGTAATGCTATAGTTCAGTTAGAATGGTATAGTTCAGTTGTAATGGTATAGTTCTGTTAGAATGGTATAGTTCAGCTGTAATGGTATAGTTCAGTTAGAATGATATAGTTCCGTTAGAATGGTATAATTCAGTTGTAATGGTATAGTTCAGTTAGAATGCTATAGTTCCGTTAGAATGGTATAGTTCAGTTGTAATGGTATAGTTCAGTTAGAATGGTATAGTTCAGTTGTAATGGTATAGTTTAGTTAGAATGGTATAGTTCAGTTGTAATGGTATAGTTCAGTTGTAATGATATAGTTCCGTTAGAATGGTATAGTTCAGTTGTAATGGTATAGTTCAGTTAGAATGGTATAGTTCAGTTGTAATGGTATAGTTTAGTTAGAATGGTATAGTTCAGTTAGAATGGTATAGTTCAATTGTAATGGTATAGTTCTGTTAGAATGGTATAGTTCAGTTGTAATGGTATAATTCAGTTGTAATGATATAGTTCAGTTAGAATGGTATAGTTCAGTTGTAATGGTATAGTTCAGTTAGAATGATATAGTCCAGTTAGAATTATATAGTTTAGTTAGAATGGTAAAGTTCAATTAGAATGGTATAGTTCCATTAGAATGGTTCAGTTCCATTGTAATGGTATAGTTCAGTTAGAATGGTATAGTTCCATTAGAATGGAATAGTTCAGTTGTAATGGTATTGATCAGTTAGAATGGTATACTTCAGTTAGAATGGTATAGTTCAGTTGCAATGGTATAATTCAGTTGTAACGGTATAGTTCAGTTGTAATGGTATAGTTCAGTTAGAATGGAATAGTTCAGTTAGAATGGTATAGTTTAGTTAGAATGATATAGTTCAGTTAGAATGGTATAGTTCAGTTAGAATGATATAGTTCATTAGAATGGTTTAGTTCCATTGTAATGGTATAGTTCAGTTAGAATGGTATAGTTCCGTTACAATGGAATAGTTCAGTTGTAATGGTATTGATCAGTTAGCATGGTATACTTCAGTTAGAATGGTATAGTTCAGTTGCAATGGTATAATTCAGTTGTAACGGTATAGTTCAGTTGTAATGGTATAGTTCAGTTGTAATGGTATAGTTCAGTTGTAATGATATAGTTCTGTTGCAACGGTATAGTTCTGTTAGAATGGTATAGCTCAGTTGTAATGGTATAGTTCAGTTGTAATGGTATAGCTCTGTTGTAATGGTATAGTTCAGTTGTAATGGTATAGCTCAGTTGTAATGGTATAGCTCTGTTAGAATGATACAGTTCAGTTGCAACGGTATAGTTCTGTTAGAATGATATAGTTCAGTTGTAATGGTATAGCTCAGTTGTAATGGTATAGTTCAGTTGTAATGATATAGTTCAGTTAGAATGGTATAGTTCAGTTGTAATGGTATAGTTCAGTTGTAATGGTATAGTTCTGTTAGAATGATATAGTTCAGTTGTAATGGTATAATTCAGTTGTAATGATATAGTTCAGTTGTAATAGTATAGTTCAATTAGAATGGTATAGTTCAGTTGTAATGGTATAGTTCAGTTGTAATGGTATAGTTCAGCTGTAATGGTATAGTTCAGTTAGAATGGTATAGTTCAGTTAGAATGATATAGTTCAGTCAGAATGGTATAGTTCAGTTGTAATGGTATAGTTCAGTTAGAATGGTATAGTTTAGTTGTAATGGTATAGTTCAGTTGTAATGGTATAGTTCAGTTAGAATGGTATAATTCAGTTGTAATGATATAGTTCTGTTAGAATGGTATAGTTCAGTTGTAATGCTATAGTTCAGTTGTAATGGTATAGTTCTGTTAGAATGGTTTAGTTCAGTTGTAATGGTATAGTTCAGTTAGAATGGTATAGTTCAGTTGTAATGGTATAGTTCTGTTAGAATGATATAGTTCAGTTGTAATGGTATAGTTCAGTTGTAATGGTATAGTTCAGTTGTAATGGTATAGTTCAGTTAGAATGATATAGTTCAGTCAGAATGGTATAGTTCAGTTGTAATGGTATAGTTCAGTTAGAATGGTATAGTTTAGTTGTAATGGTATAGTTCAGTTGTAATGGTATAGTTCAGTTGTAATGGTATAGTTCAGTTATAATGGTATAGTTCAGTTGTAATGATATAGTTCAGTTAGAATGGTATAGTTCAGTTGTAATGGTATAGTTCAGTTAGAATGGTATAGTTCAGTTGTAATGATATAGTTCTGTTAGAATGATATAGTTCAGTTGTAATGGTATAATTCAGTTGTAATGGTATAGTTCAGTTAGAATGATATAGTTCAGTTAGAATGATATAGTTCAGTTGTAATGGTTTAGTTCAGTTGTAATGATATAGTTCAATTAGAATGGTATAGTTCAGTTGTAATGGTATAGTTCAGTTGTAATGGTATAGTTCAGTTGTAATGATATAGTTCAGTTGTAATGGTATAGTTTAGTTCTAATGGTATAGTTCAGTTGTAATGGTATAGTTCAGTTGTAATGGTATAGTTCAGTTAGAATGGTATAGTTCAGTTGTAATGGTATAGTTCAGTTGTAATGATATAGTTCAGTTGTAATGATATTCAGACTCTCTGGCCTGTTTAGATGTGGACTGTGTGACAGAATGGACTAAGCTACAGCAGAGGAGCATTAAAACACAGACACTCAATGGAACAGAATTACCACCTACAGATACCCCCCTATAAGATACCCCTGTATAAGCACCAAGCACACACACTCTACAAACACACTACAGAAAACCCTTCTATAAGCACCAAGCACACACACTCTACAAACACACTACGGCACAACACACAGGACATTTAGTTACCTTTTTGTTCCACTTCTATTTTAGGCATGAAGGGAGAGAGAGGAAGAGAGAAATAAATTAATATTACATGAACTGGAAAATTTTCAAGAGCATTCCGCCCCCAACATTCATACTGTTGTACACTCTGTGGGGAGGGGAAAAGACAAGTCATTTAAAAATAATTAAAAAAAAAAAAATCAGATCACAACAAATCCATGGCTCCTCTTATTTCACAATTAGACATTGCACAGAATAACGGTGTTGAATAAAATGACAGAGTTGCATAGGAAGTGCTGTATATGGAGATTGTTCCTTTTGAAAAAGTAACACACAAAGACCATGATGTTCATTTCAGAGTCAGAAACAGACTTTGGAGAAAAGAGTTTATAATTCAGATCTGGGAGAACACTGGTGTCATTGTATATAAGATAGAGAGAGATAGAGAGACAATGTGTGTGTGTGTGTGTGTGTGTGTGTGTGTGTAAAAAGAGAGAGAGAGAGAGAGAGAGAGAGAGAAACAAAGAGAAACACTAATGTACACAATTACGCACATTATTGATCATCAAAAAAAAAAAAAGATTGATCAGTTGAGCAGGTGACATGTAGTCCTGTGTGTGTAATCCTGTGTGTGTAATCCTGTGTGTGTGTGTAATTCAGTGTATGTGTGTGTAATCCTGTGTGTGTAATTCTGCGTGTGTGTGTGTAATCCTGTGTGTGCATGTGTGTGTGTGTGTGTGTCTGTAATGCTGTGTGTGTCTAATCCTGTGTGTATGTGTAATCCTGTGTGTATGTGTGTGTGTGTGTGTGTGTGTGTGTGTCTGTAATCCAATGTGTGTAATCCTGTGTGTGTGTGTGTAATCCCATATGTGTAGTCCTGTGTCTGTAATCCTGTGTGTAGTGTAATCCTGTGTGTGTGTGTGTGTGTAATCCTGTATGTAGTCCTGTGTGTATGTGTAATGTGTGTGTGTAGTCCTGTGTCTGTAATCCTGTGTGTATGTGTAATCCTGTGTGTGTGTGTGTGTGTGTGTGTGTGTAATCCAATGTGTGTAATCCTGTGTGTATGAGTAATGTGTGTGTGTAGTCCTGTGTGTCTGTAACCCTGTGTGTGTGTAGTCCTGTGTGTGTGTAATCCCATGTGTGTAACCCTGTGTGTGTGTAGTCCTGTGTGTGTGTAATCCCATGTGTGTAATCCTGTATGTAGTCCTGTGTGTGTACCCCTGTGTGTGTGTAGTCCTGTGTGTGTAATCGTGTGTGTGTACCCCTGTGTGTGTGTAGTCCTCTGTGTCTGTAACCCTGTGTGTGTGTAGTCCTGTGTGTGTGTAGTCCTGTGTGTCTGTAACCCTGTGTGTGTGTACCCCTGTGGGTGTGTAGTCCTGTGTGTCTGTAACCCTGTGTGTGTGTACCCCTGTGTGTGTGTAGTCCTGTGTGTGTGTACCCCTGTGTGTGTGTAGTCCTGTGTGTGTGTAGTCCTGTGTGTCTGTAACCCTGTGTGTGTGTACCCCTGTGTGTGTGTAGTCCTGTGTGTCTGTAACCCTGTGTGTGTGTACCCCTGTGTGTGCGTAGTCCTGTGTGTCTGTAACCCTGTGTGTGTGTAGTCCTGTGTGTGTGTAGTCCTGTGTGTCTATAACCCTGTGTGTGTGTACCCCTGTGGGTGTGTAGTCCTGTGTGTCTGTAACCCTGTGTGTGTGTACCCCTGTGTGTGTGTAGTCCTGTGTGTCTGTAACCCTGTGTGTGTGTACCCCTGTGTGTGTGTAGTCCTGTGTGTCTGTAACCCTGTGTGTGTGTACCCCTGTGTGTGTAGTCGTTATCAGATAGTTAAATCTATTTGGACTTCACTCCCTCCCATCAGTATGTTACGGGAGTACTTACAGGAGTAATTATTAGAATAAGGGAGCGTTACTATTCACAGACATTTTTAAATTGTAAGAGTAAAGCATTGGTTTAAATTGTAAGAGTAAAGCATTAGTTTAAATTGTAAGGGTAAAGCATTAGTTTAAATTGTACGAGTAAAGCATTGGTTTAAATTGTAAGAGTAAAGCATTAGTTTAAATTGTAAGAGTAAAGCATTAGTTTAAACTGTGAGAGTAAAGCATTAGTTTCAATTGTAAGAGTAAAGCATTAGTTTAAACTGTAAGAGTAAAGCATTAGTTTAAACTGTAAGAGTAAAGCATTAGTTTAAACTGTGAGAGTAAAGCATTAGTTTAAATAGTAAGAGTAAAGCATTAGTTTAAATTGTAAGAGTAAAGCATTAGTTTAAATAGTAAGAGTAAAGCATTGGTTTAAACTGTGAGAGTAAAGCATTAGTTTACATTTTAAGAGTAAAGCATTAGTTTAAATTGTGAGAGTAAATCATTAGTTTAAATTGTAAGAGTAAAGCATTGGTTTAAATTGTAAGAGTAAAGCATTAGTTTAAATTGTAAGGGTAAAGCATTAGTTTAAATTGTAAGAGTAAAGCATTAGTTTAAATTGTAAGAGTAAAGCATTGGTTTAAATTGTAAGAGTAAAACATTGGTTTAAATTGTAAGAGGAAAGCATTGGTTTAAATTGTAAGAGTAAAACATTAGTTTAAATTGAAAGAGTAAAGCATTAGTTTAAATTGTAAGAGTAAAGCATTAGTTTAAATTGTAAGAGGAAAGCATTGGTTTAAATTGTAAGAGTAAAGCATTAGTATAAATTGTAAGGGTAAAGCATTAGTTTAAATTGTACGAGTAAAGCATTGGTTTAAATTGTAAGAGTAAAGCATTAGTTTAAATTGTAAGAGTAAAGCATTGGTTTAAACTGTGAGAGTAAAGCATTAGTTTAAACTGTAAGAGTAAAGCATTAGTTTAAATTGTAAGAGTAAAGCATTAGTTTAAACTGTGAGAGTAAAGCATTGGTTTAAATTGTAAGAGTAAAGCATTAGTTTAAATTGTAAGGGTAAAGCATTAGTTTAAATAGTAAGAGTAAAGCATTAGATTAAATTGTAAGAGTAAAGCATTAGTTTAAATTGTAAGAGTAAAGCATTAGTTTAAATTGTAAGAGTAAAGCATTAGTTTAAATTGTACGAGTAAAGCATTGGTTTAAACTGTGAGAGTAAAGCATTAGTTTAAACTGTGAGAGTAAAGCATTAGTTTAAATTGTAAGAGTAAAGCATTAGTTTAAATTGTAAGGGTAAAGCATTAGTTTAAATTGTACGAGTAAAGCATTGGTTTAAATTGTAAGAGTAAAGCATTAGTTTAAATTGTAAGAGTAAAGCATTGGTTTAAACTGTGAGAGTAAAGCATTAGTTTAAATTGTAAGAGTAAAGCATTAGATTAAATTGTAAGAGTAAAGCATTAGTTTAAATTGTAAGAGTAAAGCATTAGTTTAAATTGTAAGAGTAAAGCATTAGTTTAAACTGTGAGAGTAAAGCATTGGTTTAAACTGTGAGAGTAAAGCATTAGTTTAAACTGTAAGAGTAAAGCATTAGTTTAAATTGTAAGAGTAAAGCATTAGTTTAAACTGTAAGAGTAAAGCATTAGTTTAAATTGTAAGAGTAAAGCATTAGTTTAAATTGTACGAGTAAAGCATTAGTTTAAATTGTAAGAGTAAAGCATTAGTTTAAATTGTACGAGTAAAACATTAGTTTAAATTGTAAGAGTAAAGCATTGGTTTGAATTGTAAGAGTAAAGCATTAGTTTAAACTGTGAGAGTAAAGCATTAGTTTCAATTGTAAGAGTAAAGCATTAGTTTAAATTGTAAGAGTAAAGCATTGGTTTAAACTGTGAGAGTAAAGCATTGGTTTAAACTGTAAGAGTAAAGCATTAGTTTAAATTGTAAGAGTAAAGCATTAGTTTAAATTGTAAGAGTAAAGCATTAGTTTAAATTGTACGAGTAAAGCATTAGTTTAAATTGTAAGAGTAAAGCATTAGTTTAAACTGTGAGAGTAAAGCATTGGTTTAAACTGTGAGAGTAAAGCATTAGTTTAAACTGTAAGAGTAAAGCATTGGTTTAAACTGTGAGAGTAAAGCATTAGATTAAACTGTGAGAGTAAAGCATTGGTTTAAACTGTGAGAGTAAAGCATTAGTTTAAACTGTGAGAGGAAACAATTTGTGGGCTCTTTGAGGTTTTTCCACTCAGTAGTCCCCTTTCCCTTTTTCTTGGTAGAAACTTTCCTGACCCTTTGGTCCAGTTTTCAGAGTAAGATGGAAGGAGTTGAAAGAGAAAGAGATTGGGGTGGCAGGATGGTTTCATATGAAAGACTTCATCTACACTCTGAGCATAATAAGATTTGGGAACGGCTGTCACTGAATCACTGGAAGGCAGAGGGAGAGGAGAGGATGAGAGAGCACTCTGGAGAATATACGGCAGTGAGCGGCACTCTTTTATGTTTTTAACAATAAAACAGTAGCATTTAATACTGCAGCTCCAAATTAGTTTTTTACCTTAATGCAAAATGAACCCTTGAATCTTGTTCGGTCAATCTGGGAAAAGGGGCTGGATTTTCAAGTGAAATGAAATGGGATGGATCTGACTTAGGGCGCCTGTGCCGGGTGTGGGCCTTTCTGCATCCGTACGCGTGTGCATGTGT
>NC_044501.1:48683804-48691304 GCF_902362185.1 Chanos chanos | reverse complement strand
CTCTCCAAAGCGTTGTATTGTTGCTGTGAAGGAGGGGAAAGGTAATGCCACAGATGAAGGTGTAACAAACATTCCCACAGAAGCACTGGTGTAATTATACCTGCTATCAGAATTAATCACGCTAAAGCAGGCCAGCGTGTTCTTTGTTCTCCATGGTGACAGACAGCAGAAGGGTCTCTGATCAGTCATGCTGGGGGAGTACAGCTGGTGTTAATATAAGATTCACAGAAAGATACCCAAAAAGCCTACTCCTCTATGTGGGAGTTTGAGTGAGAGAGCGTGTGAGACTGTGTGTGTCAGTGTATCTGTGTATGTATATGAACGTGCGTGATGTCTATACTTGCTTTGCTACCTTAGGAGGACATCTGACTTAAAGCACGCTATTCTACACTGTGTGTATGCTGATACGTACTGTAAGGGACACACTCATATTGGACCTCCAGGTACTTGTATGTTCCAGGACAAGGGTCAGGAAACGCATCAGGTCCAGCAACCACAGCACACTGCGTCCGGTTATTGCATCTGAAACAGACAGAGCACAATCCAGTCAAACACATGGAGAACCAGGTACATCCACCCTGGAGGTGCACATTTAAATCAGTCAACTACTAGGAGAACCAGGTAAATTTACACTGAAAGTGTAAATTTAAATCAGTCAACCACACAGAAATCCGAGTAGATTTACACTAAGAGTATACATTTAAATCAGTCAGCCACACAGAAAAAGGACATGTAACTGTAACTCAGAAACTGTAAAATATTTGACCTCGTTTAATGAATGTCAGATAAGTCTTAAATGACTCTGTATACGTCCAGGAAATTTGAAACTAAATAAAATCGATCCTCATAATTGTGCAGTGTAGAAACAGTCATACTAGAGAAATTCAGTCGTACTGGAGAAACAAACTCAGTCATACTGGAGAAACTCAATGTCGGCCTGATGTCACCTGCCTGTGGCTCCAACCAGAACTCCATTACTGAGGACATATAATGCAGCTAATGAATGAAACTAAATGATATTTCAGGGCTGAGATTAAGGAAGCGTTGAGTTTGCGGGTTGGGTGGACACAGATTGGTTTGTGGGCAGTCAGCAGAAAAGAGAGAGAGAGAGAGAGAGAGAGAGAGAGAGAGAGAGAGAGAGAGAGAAGTGGACACCCATGACTAATATGCACAGGACACAGTCATTTGCAAAATAAGACTGGACCCAAGATGCCATAACACGCACACGCGCACACACACACACACACACACACACACACACATATGCACAGTGCACAATCACTTGAACCATGTTCACATCTGCAGTCATTTGGTACTGAGTGATTGTTCTCATACAGACACAGAAGCTGAATTAGCCTTCATCCCAGTGAAATCTTTAACTACATTACCATGAATGAGTTTACCTTCACTCATCGATTTAATGCTGAGGGAACGTGGACTCATAAAGCAAATGACAGCTCATCACATAGTGCTGACCTTCACAGAGACGTGACTGACTGACACAGCTCAGACACTATTCATTTCTCACAATAGCAGGCAGTGTGAGGTCACGGCAGGCAGTTCCAATGATTCACACTGTACAATTAAAAGGTTCCTTTACACCTTAATTAACATTGATTCAGGCAGAACTAATCAATCTCAGCACGAACGAGACAGCGAGGGAGTTTCTCATCTGAGGAGAGAAATAATGAGAGTTCACACTGCAATCTCCACTTTACAGGGTCATAAGCCAGACATCACTCTCTCACACACACACACACACACACACACACACACACACACTCAATCATACGCACACACACATCCATTCACTGTTTGACTTGATCACCAATAACTGTGTTTATTCTTCTGCACCACTACAAAAATGATGTGTGCATCTGTATGTATCTGTGTGTGTGTGTCTGTGTGTGTGTGTGTGTGATTGAGTTTGAGTGTGTGTGTGTGTGTGTGTGTGATTGAGTGTGAGTGTGTGTGGGGGGGGGGGTGGGGGGGGGGGGTTGTAAAACAACCTTGAAATGGATTAAATTGTAAATAATGATTTCTGATGAAGTCAGAATCCTGGATTAATTTTGTAATCTGAGTTGGTCAACATGATACTTAATAATCCACTAAAACAGATTAAAGGCCCGCTAAGGACCTTGCATAAATCCATGTTTTTTGTAAACATTATTTTCTTTGTGTTGCGCAGTATTCATTTATACATTTTTATAGTTCAGCTAATACAAGCATACCATAAATTCTCAAATAGTGGCCGGGGCCTTTATTTACCTCCACTGAAGAAAGAACCAGGCCTTTATTTGAGACAGGCTATAATTATTCTGATTCTGATTCTGATTAGAGACAGGGCATTATTTAATATGTTACTCTGATCTGCAGGATCATAATACAAACGAAACAGCACAGATTGTTTTAAGTCTGTGTGCTGTTGTGAAAGCTACAATGTGAGAATGTTTAATCAGATTGTTTTAAGTCTGTGTGCTGTTGTGAAAGCTATAATGTGAGAATGTTTAATCAGATTGTTTTAAGTCTGTGTGCTGTTGTGAAAGCTACAATGTGAGAATGTTTAATCAGATTGTTTTAAGTCTGTGTGCTGTTGTGAAAGCTATAATGTGAGAATGTTTAATCAGATTGTTTTAAGTCTGTGTGCTGTTGTGAAAGCTACAATGTGAGAATGTTTAATCAGATTGTTTTAAGTCTGTGTGCTGTTGTGAAAGCTATAATGTGAGAATGTTTAATCAGATTGTTTTAAGTCTGTGTGCTGTTGTGAAAGCTACAATGTGAGAATGTTTAATCAGATTGATGCAATATACATAGCTGTCTATTGCATCACCTTGTGTGCAATACACAATAAAGGTTAGCACACAGACTGCACAAAAGTGAATGTTTCATGAGCATTCAAACTGCAAAATTTTCGCAGATCATTTTAACGTACTAATATTACCTGAATTTAGAGAGAGAACAAAGACAACAATTATTGACAGATTAAAACCATCTGTGGATATAGCAAATGATAGAATTACTGTTCTTTGAAAACTATTGTATCACAAAGTGAAATTGGTGATCATTTACTACATTTACATCGATTAGTGTTGATTATTCTGTGAATTATTTGTTTTATTGTTAATCAAGGAGGATAAACAGTGGAAATTATGACAGATTTAAAGGTAAAATCTGTTCCTCTGTTTCCAGCTCACCAGCCGACATGTCCCTACAGTACCTACGCCATCTAAAATCAGACATTTTTTCCCTTCTGTGACTTTTTCCAAGTACTGTTAAGATGTGCTGTTATATGAAACAACTCATAGAAATAATGGAATAACTCGTAGGAAACAGGATGGAGAGACTTTTGGCAGTGATGTCCCTGAATAATAATAATGGACCATTAACACACACAATTCTACAGCAACCACAATCCATGTGAGTTAAAACACTATTGATATGGTGTTTCTGATAAAAAGTGAAACTAATAGTAACAGAGTGGTGAGCATAATTACTGTATGTTGCTGATTACTGCATGTTGTTGATTACTGTATGTTGTTGATTACTGTATGTTGTTGATTACTGTATGTTGTTGTGCTGATGTAAATAATGCTGTGGAAATATGATGACTTTACCACCTGAGACTCTCTGTCACACCTGGCCTGTATTTGGGACCTAGGCGGCACCCCCCGCTCTAATTTGAGATGCGGGCATTATTTGATACCCGGCTTTTATTTGAGAATTTATGGTACGTCATCTCTGTATGATGCGACTCAAATAAAATCCTTATTTCACTTTTAATCCCAAGGTTTTAGTTGACCTATATCACACTGTATGTCTATCTGCTCTTGTCTGTGTTGTGAGAGGGAATAAGACCTGGCAATGCACTGGTTTAGCTTTGGTTTTTTAAATGGAATTGAACGACACCATACATCAGCACTGGGTCACATGCCACGGCTCAAAGAGGGCAGGTCTTCACAGTACAGCCCTCACAATACCTGCTAAATTAAGCAGCACAAAAACCCTCTACAGCTAACACAAACATATTTATAAATGATACTTACTGTATCTTAAAACGAAATACTACACTGTTAATAAATGAAATATTATACTCAACACAAACATATTTATAAATGATACTTACTGTATCTTAAAACGAAATACTACACTGTTAATAAATGAACAAAAACCCTCTACAACTAACACAAACATATTTATAAATGATACTTACTGTATCTTAAAACGAAATACTACACTGTTAATAAATGAAATATTATACTCAACACAAACATATTTATAAATGATACTTACTGTATCTTAAAACGAAATACTACACTGTTAATAAATGAGATACTACACTGTTACTAAATGAAATATTACACTGTTACTAAATGAAATACTACACTGTTACTAAATGAAATACTACACTGTTACTAAATGAAATATTACACTGTTACTAAATGAAATATTACACTGTTACTAAATGAAATACTACACTGTTACTAAATGAAATATTATACTCTTAATAAATGAGATACTACACTGTTACTAAATGAAATATTATACTCTTAATAAATGAAATATTACACTGTTAATAAATGAGATACTACACTGTTACTAAATGAAATATTACACTGTTACTAAATGAAATACTACACTGTTACTAAATGAAATATTACACTGTTAATAAATGAAATACTACACTGTTACTAAATGAAATATTACACTGTTAATAAATGAAATACTACACTGTTACTAAATGAAATATTATACTCTTAATAAATGAAATATTATACTCTTAATAAATGAAATATTATACTCTTAATAAATGAAATATTATACTCTTAATAAATGAAATACTACACTGTTAATAAATGAAATACTACACTGTTACTAAATGAAATATTACACTGTTAATAAATGAGTGCTTCAGAGTTCGTACAGCGGAAGGTTCTAACTGAAATACCGCCCAGTAGTGTACGGGCCTGTGTACCAGTCAGTAGTGTACGGGCCTGTGTACCAGTCAGTAGTGTACAGGCCTGTGTACCAGTCAGTAGTGTACAAGCCTGTGTACCAGTCAGTAGTGTACGGGCCTGTGTACCAGTCAGTAGTGTACAGGCCTGTGTACCAGTCAGTAGTGTACAAGCCTGTGTACCAGTCAGTAGTGTACAGGCCTGTGTACCAGTCAGTAGTGTACAAGCCTGTGTACCAGTCAGTAGTGTACAGGCCTGTGTACCAGTCAGTAGTGTACGGGCCTGTGTACCAGTCAGTAGTGTACGGGCCTGTGTACCAGTCAGTAGTGTACAGGCCTGTGTACCAGTCAGTAGTGTACAGGCCTGTGTACCAGTCAGTAGTGTACGGGCCTGTGCACCAGTCAGTAGTGTACGGGCCTGTGTACCAGTCAGTAGTGTGTGGGCCTGTGTACTAGTCAGTAGTGTGTGGGCCTGTGCACCAGTCAGTAGTGTACGGGCCTGTGCACCAGTCAGTAGTGTACGGGCCTGTGTACCAGTCAGTAGTGTGTGGGCCTGTGTACTAGTCAGTAGTGTGTGGGCCTGTGTACCAGTCAGTAGTGTACGGGCCTGTGTACCAGTCAGTAGTGTGTGGGCCTGTGTACCAGTCAGTAGTGTGCGGGCCTGTGTACCAGTCAGTAGTGTGCGGGCCTGTGTACCAGTCAGTAGTGTGCGGGCCTGTGTACCAGTCAGTAGTGTGCGGGCCTGTGTACCAGTCAGTAGTGTGTGGGCCTGTGTACCAGTCAGTAGTGTACGGGCCTGTGTACCAGTCAGTAGTGTGTGGGCCTGTGTACCAGTCAGTAGTGTGTGGGCCTGTGTACCAGTCAGTAGTGTACGGGCCTGTGTACCAGTCAGTAGTGTGTGGGCCTGTGTACTAGTCAGTAGTGTGTGGGCCTGTGTACCAGTCAGTAGTGTACGGGCCTGTGTACCAGTCAGTAGTGTACGGGCCTGTGTACCAGTCAGTAGTGTACGGGCCTGTGTACCAGTCAGTAGTGTGTGGGCCTGTGTACCAGTCAGTAGTGTACGGGCCTGTGTACCAGTCAGTAGTGTGTGGGCCTGTGTACCAGTCAGTAGTGTACAGGCCTGTGTACCAGTCAGTAGTGTGTGGGCCTGTGTACCAGTCAGTAGTGTGTGGGCCTGTGTACCAGTCAGTAGTGTACGGGCCTGTGTACCAGTCAGTAGTGTACGGGCCTGTGTACCAGTCAGTAGTGTGTGGGCCTGTGTACCAGTCAGTAGTGTACGGGCCTGTGTACCAGTCAGTAGTGTGTGGGCCTGTGTACCAGTCAGTAGTGTGTGGGCCTGTGTACCAGTCAGTAGTGTGTGGGCCTGTGTACCAGTCAGTAGTGTACGGGCCTGTGTACCAGTCAGTAGTGTACGGGCCTGTGTACCAGTCAGTAGTGTGTGGGCCTGTGTACCAGTCAGTAGTGTACGGGCCTGTGTAGCAGTCAGTAGTGTGTGGGCCTGTGTACTAGTCAGTAGTGTACGGGCCTGTGTACCAGTCAGTAGTGTACGGGCCTGTGTACCAGTCAGTAGTGTACGGGCCTGTGTACCAGTCAGTAGTGTGTGGGCCTGTGTACCAGTCAGTAGTGTACGGGCCTGTGTACTAGTCAGTATTGTGTGGGTCTGTGTACCAGTCAGTAGTGTGTGGGCCTGTGTACTAGTCAGTAGTGTGTGGGCCTGTGCACCAGTCAGTAGTGTACGGGCCTGTGCACCAGTCAGTAGTGTACGGGCCTGTGTACCAGTCAGTAGTGTACGGGCCTGTGTACCAGTCAGTAGTGTACGGGCCTGTGTACTAGTCAGTAGTGTGTGGGCCTGTGTACCAGTCAGTAGTGTGTGGGCCTGTGTACTAGTCAGTAGTGTACGGGCCTGTGTACCAGTCAGTAGTGTACGGGCCTGTGTACCAGTCAGTAGTGTGTGGGCCTGTGTACCAGTCAGTAGTGTACGGGTCTGTGTACCAGTCAGTAGTGTACGGGCCTGTGTACCAGTCAGTAGGGTATGGGCCTGTGTACTAGTCAGTAGTGTGTGGGCCTGTGTACTAGTCAGTAGTGTACGGGCCTGTGTACCAGTCAACAGGATAAAAAGAAAGACTCAAAAGTACAAGAAACAACAAGAAAATTCAGAAGGCATTTTAAGCTGAAATGTTGACTTGTAATTTATAATATATAACTCCATATTACACCTACGTACAGACACAGACAGACAGACACACACACACGGACACACACATACGATACTTGGGCCTGAATGAATTCAGCGAAGTGCTCCAGAGAGACAGTACATCTTTAATCAATGTCAGCAGTTCCCTTCTTTCAAAGCAGTCTGTGTGTGTGTATGTGTGTGCGTGTCTGTGTGTGTGTGTGTGTATGTGTGTGTGTGTGTGCTTGTGTATGTCTGAAGGTATTATATAGGTTTGTGCATACTAATGTGTGTGTATTAAGTGTGTGTGTGTATTAAAGTGTGTACCAGTAGGTGTGTGTGGGGGAGGGGGGGGGGGGGGTTCTGACATTGATTA
>NC_044501.1:48641304-48668804 GCF_902362185.1 Chanos chanos | reverse complement strand
TTTTCAAGTTAAAAGAAAAATATGCAGCAAAATTAAAAAAAACAAACAAACAGAAGAATCAGTTTGAAATGCGAATAAAAATATGATCAGACGATGAACGTGACCACTTTCCACGTTTGTCCTCCGCCTGTGATGGGCTCCATTAGCTGCATTCGCTGTGGCTCCTGAGCATCTTCTGTTTTACTTGGCACAGCCACAAAATTGGGTAACCTTGGTTTGAATGTTAGGAAGAAAGAGGATTAAATTGACTGTTTATTTGCATTGTGCTTTTTTAGAATGGTCACAAAGCATCTTTACAGGAGTCACTGTCAGCTTGTATTCAGTCATGGCAGTCAGATATCACCAAAAGTTAAAATAGCGTTTAAGTTTATTTTGTTTTTGCGTTTCTTTTCTGATGTGCAGTGTATTTTTGGTTTTGTAGGACTATAATTGGTTTGGGCCTGATTGTATGAGTGCTGTTCTGGGACACGGCTGATTTCAGTCTGAGGACCAAAAGCATAAGGTAGCTCTTCTCTATATTCTCCTCTTGGCACTGAGGAGCTTCAGAGTGGTGTAATCACTGCTTCTAAATGTTTATCAGATTTGGAGGCTCGTTTTTGGACAGTCACTATAAGGGAATGTTGGCCTGATTCTGCTCTGCATGAGTTGTTTGGTGTTGCACTGTGCACTTGTGCAATTTTTATTTATTTATTTATTTATTTATGTATTTATTTATTTTTTACAAATTTGAGAATGCAGAGTTTTAGCTTGTTCTTTCTCCCAAACTGTCAGATGATTTTTGGCTTGAGTGGACCCCTCACCACACTTCCATACAGGGCAATCGGCTGAGTGATTGTTTTTAAGATTTTCGGCGAGATTCGGATCGGTGTATCATACTGAGTTGCTTTTGTAATCGTGTAGATCGTTCAGATAGAGAGCTGTGTCTTTCCGTTTCTTCACAGTGAGAGTGAATTGTGCTTGGGAGGACTATGGCGCCTCATTTAAAAACACGTTTTCACAAGTAGATATCTTTTTTTCCTCACACCTGGTCCTATTTTGGGAGGCCATTACTCTGTTTTTATTCTGGTTTATTCCAGGTTTGCTGTCAGAGCCCACGTCTAACGGAATGGCTCTGTGTTGCGGAGGAGCTGCTGTAATCCTTTCTCTGATTTTGACAGAACGACTAAATCCTCTGTCATTTAAGTCATAAATATAAGCCATATTGATTTATTAAGGGTTAGGCCAGGAGCAGATGAATCATTCAGGGATTTGGCCAATTGATTTATGTAAATATGAAATAGGATGGGACTCAACCTCATCTGGCTACTTCCACTTTTTACGGCACATCTGTGGTTTTCATACAGCGTTTTGATTATGTTCCACTGATTCCATTTTAGAAATAGACTGTCATGGAAAATCTAATCAAATGCCTTTTCAAAGTCCACAAAGCAGGTGAAAACTTTGGCTCCATCTTGGTTTCCATTTTTCGGTTATTGTGTGGAGAGTGTAGATCTGGTTAGGCGTTCCGTGCTCTGGTATGAATCCAGTTTGACTTTTCTCACAGGATGCTGAGGTTTTTGAGGGAATTTGGTAATCTACTGTTGACAATGGAACAAAATACGTTCCCATGGTTACTGCTGACACATACGCCTCTGTAATTGTAGTGGTCAAATTTATCTCCTTGTTTAAAAATTGGTTTTATTGGGCCTGAATTCCAGCTTTCACAGAAATATGCCCCGCTCGAAAGAAAGCTGGACCAGCTGAGTATGGCAGTCTTGAATTTGTTATTTGTTGAATTTCATTTCATGTTCAATTAATACCACAGATCCTGTTGGGTTTCAAAGCAAGAATGTATCTGTTAGCTATTTTCTGTGATTGGGAAATCAAAGGTGATACTCACTGTGTTTTATTTTTCATTTCCAACACTTGTAATTTGGTTTTAGTTTGAATTTAAGCAGAGGTCACTCTCAATTCTTTATAAAGGTTTTCAAAGCGTGTTCTCCATGTGTTTCCGTTGTGAATAGCCGGTTCTTCCCGGTGTGGGTTATAAAGTGTGTTCTGACCACTCCAGAGGTCATTGAGCAGGTGGGCACTGCGTTCTCCTTTCTTTCTCCTGAGAGTTTGAGTATGTTCTCTGTTATTCTTTCTTTCTCCTGAGAGTTTGAGTATGTTCTCTGTTATTCTTTCTTTCTCCTGAGAGTTTGAGTATGTTCTCTGTTATTCTTTCTTTGTCCTGAGAGTTTGAGTATGTTCTCTGTTATTCTTTCTTTCTCCTGAGAGTTTGAGTATGTCTTTGTCCTGAGAGTTTGAGTATGTTCTCTGTTATTCTTTCTTTCTCCTGAGAGTTTGAGTATGTTCTCTGAAAGCTTCAGAGTACTGAGGGTGCAGATCTTGACTCTCAGGGTCTCTGTGCTGAAGGATACAAGAGATTTCTGAGTCTTTTCGGTGGATTTGACATTTGTTGTCAGACTACGTTTCATCGTTGCTGTTTCTTGATTTGCTTTTTGGTGTCTTCTCCTGTTAGCGCATGGATGCTGATGGGTCAGTGATGTTGGTAATGTCTTCTACCGCCAGATTGTTTTCCCTCTTTATGGTGGGAATCAGCATTAGTTAGAAATACATTCAAAGGTGACTGGATGATTTGGCAGCCAAATGCCTTTTGGACATTTTCTTTGGTAGTTTTCCTTTGCTGTTTTCTGCCCACATGCAGGACTGTTGTTGAATTAGCAGTAGGTTAAGTTTTATACACAGTTCGTGTCTGTCGTTTTTTATATACCGTGATACCGTGATCTTACTGTGGTCAGACGGTGGTGTTTGAGAGCTGACCGTGACTGGGACAAATTCAGTGTTTGTAATGATATCATCTACAGTTATGCTGCCAAGGGGAAACCTGCAGATGTAACAGCCAAGGCTGAGCTGGTCTCAGGACAGGAGATTGCTGATGCTTGTAATGTATGTGTCTCCCTGTGCATTGACTCAGTCAGGCTCAACTCCAGCACTGGCATTTCAATCATCACAAATGAATACATTTCCAGTTGCCTGGAAATGACTAGTCTCACCCAGTATGATGAGGAAATTTTCTTCATTGTAATGAGGGGATTCCTTCAAAAAAAAAAAAAAAAAAAAGGAATGAGGGGATTCCGCAAGGTGAATGTATGTCACACATAAACATCGGTAGTAGTCTCTGACAAAGGCCGACCTTGTTAAATTTTCAGCCAGCCGTACAATGCTCCTGTTTCAGTGCAATGTCCCAGTTCTGTTTTGTACCATATCTCCATTCCTCCCGAGTCCCTGCCCCGAGTTCCTCCTCTTAGTGTGGTCGCCCGTAAATCAGTCTCCAGCCCACTGGGCAGCCAGAGGACAAATCTCCTCTGCTCCATGTCTCCTGTGTTATTATCATATCAGAAGCTTGAATTTCTCTTCTAAAGGCTGGACTTCAACTCTTTACAGCAAACAGAGAGGACCTGAGGCCCTAAACATTCCAGTTTATGATTTTCAGAGGAGATGAGCCCATTAGTAACCTACTACACACAAAGTCACGCAAACATCAATATACATACACATGCACATCAAGTCTACGTGAAATGCAATATTTCAATTCTCTTTCCTCTCCTCTCCTCTCCTTTCCTCTCCTCTCCTCTCCCTCGTTCCTTTCCTTTCCTCTCCTCTCCTCTCCTCTCCTCTCCTCTCTTTGGCAGACTGGTAGAAACGTGTTCCAGCCCCTGTCTGGCTGTTGCCTTCATCAGTGGAGTGAGTTGTGACTCAGAGGTTCTGAGGCCAGTTGTGGGTCTGTCCGGTGCAGCCAAATCAGAGTTCTGTGGGTACTGGTGAAACGGGGGCCACGGAGGGGGGGGTGGGGGTGGGGGGGCTGAGGAATGAGGGCGGATAATGAATGTGTGATGATGTCATGTTTTGTTGTGTTGTGTGAGAGGGATTTTGGGGGAGTGAGTTTAATCACTCAGTGTGTGTCTGTGTGTGTGTGTGTGTGTGTGTGTGTGTGTGTGTGTGTGTGTGTGTGTGTGTGTGAGTGTGCATGTGTGAGTGTGTGTGACTGAGAGGGATTTGCGGGAGTGAGTTTAGTCACTCAGAGGTATGACTGATTGGAATTTGGACTTCTGTTCCACAAATCTTCATGAAACACCCATCCGTGTGTGTGTGTGTGTGTGTGTGTTTGTTAGTTACACTCTTTCAATATTCAAACTCACAACTCTGTAGGGAGCCCAGGGAACACAGGTTACTCTGGCATTACCCTCTTTCACGGCAGAGGAACTCTCCCTCTCTCTCTTTCTCAGCCTCCGTTTCCCTTTCTCTCCTTGTCTCTGTCCTTCTCTGCTCTGTCTGCATCCTTCAGGCTGTGATCCAGAACTGTTTAATTCCTCTGAAATATTTACATCAGTTACACATTTACATTACAACATTTATCTCATTACCAGCCCTGTGGACATCTCAGGCTCATGCAACACGAGGTCTGTTTCCTGAGTTATATTCCATGTTTTAATTCAGCAGTACAAATCTAGCCTAATGGTTGGGATTGCTAACTGAGTTTGGTGTGTCATTCCTGCAAGAAGTGGGACAGATGTGACTGTCATTGCCCAGGTGAGTTTGGTATTTGTTGTACTCATCAGAGGAAGAAGAAATAAACAGGTTATCAGGAAAACTGGTCATAAGCTAAAACACCTGAACTGTTCTTGTGTCCTCAAAGTTGATCCCAGTTATGGGGTCCCCACTTGGCTGAATTCATGCCCACTCATGTATACTCACCTATTTATATATACTCATGTCTCCACATATATATTCACATGTATAATCATGTATACGATAATACATCGTCTGACAAAATTTCAGAACACATGCTGCTGATGGGCACTGCCACTTTTCTCACTGACTTCAGAATCAGACGCTTCGTAGACACAACACAACTCATATCTGCGCACAAAAAAAAAGCTCATTTGTTATCCACAAAGTTCATTCTCCTACTTGTCACACCTTTTTAAGGTTAGTTTGTGTGACTAAGAACAAGAACAATTAAAAAGGTTGGTCTCAAGTTCATTCACGTTCAGTCTTTCTATTTCAGCCATTATTCCTTTATGGAGTGTTGCAGATGCAGCTGAAACTTCTGTTCAGTTTTTGGACTGTCAGCCATACTGGGGTAAAACTCAGTGGTAAAACTAGTGTAAACTCAGTGATCAGTTTAAACTCAGTGATCAGCCTAAACTCAGCGATCAGCCTAAACACAGTGATCAGCCTAAATTCAGTGATTAGTGTAAACTCAGTGATCAGCCTAAACTCAGAGATCAGCCTAAACTCAGTGATCAGCCTAAACACAGTGATTAGTGTAAACACAGTGATCAGCCTAAACTCAGAGATCAGCCTAAACACAGTGATCAGCCTAAACACAGTGATCAGCCTAAATTCAGTGATTAGTGTAAACTCAGTGATCAGCCTAAACTCAGTGATCAGCCTAAACACAGTGATCAGCCTAAATTCAGTGATCAGCCTAAACACAGTGATCAGTTTAAACTCAGTGATCAGCCTAAACTCAGCGATCAGCCTAAACACAGTGATCAGCCTAAATTCAGTGATTAGTGTAAACTCAGTGATCAGCCTAAACTCAGAGATCAGCCTAAACTCAGTGATCAGCCTAAACACAGTGATTAGTGTAAACACAGTGATCAGCCTAAACTCAGAGATCAGCCTAAACACAGTGATCAGCCTAAACACAGTGATCAGCCTAAATTCAGTGATTAGTGTAAACTCAGTGATCAGCCTAAACTCAGTGATCAGCCTAAACACAGTGATCAGCCTAAATTCAGTGATCAGCCTAAACACAGTGATCAGTTTAAACTCAGTGATCAGCCTAAACTCAGCGATCAGCCTAAACACAGTGATCAGCCTAAATTCAGTGATTAGTGTAAACTCAGTGATCAGCCTAAACTCAGCGATCAGCCTGAACTCAGTGATCAGCCTAAATTCAGTGAATAGTGTAAACTCAGTGATCAGCCTAAACTCAGAGATCAGCCTAAACACAGTGATTAGTGTAAACACAGTGATCAGCCTAAACTCAGTGATCAATGTAAACTCAGCGATCAGCCGAAACTCAGCGATCAATGCAAACTCCACAATCAGTCTAATTTGAGTGATCAGCCTGGACTCAGTAATCAGTATAAACTCAGTGATCAGTCTAATTTGAGTGATCAGCCTAAACTCAGCAATCAGTTCACACTCAGTCCCATTGAGCCAGGTTTAAATTATGCTTGGGTTAACCCTAACCCTAAGCCTTGCCTACTATAGTCAAACAAAAAACACATTACCCTATCATAGTCAGACAAAAAACACATTACCCTACTATAGTCAAACAAAAAACACATTACCCTACTATAGTCAAACAAAAAACACATTACCCTATCATAGTCAGACAAAAAACACATTACCCTATCATAGTCAGACAAAAAACACATTACCCTACTATAGTCAAACAAAAAACACATTACCCTATCATAGTCAAACAAAAAACACATTACCCTATCATTGTCAGACAAAAAACACATTACCCTACTATAGTCAAACAAAAAACATATTACCCTATCATAGTCAGACAAGAAACATGACATCATCACACATTCATTATCCGCCCTCATTTTTTCCAGCTAATCTCTCTCTCTCTCTCTCTCTCTCTCTCTAACTTTTTTGTAAGATGCCTCACCAGATTCGTCAGGCTGAAAAGGGGGCAGGGATTCTCAGGGATTTTGGGGGAAATATCAAAAGTGATGTGAACTCTCTGGATGACCATCACCACAGCACAAGGAAGTCTTATAAGGTCAAATAAACTGAAAGTAAACTAAACAAAAAGAAATACTAAGTAAAAATGATACTAGAAAATAGACCACACAATAAACTAAAGTCTTTCTGAGGAAGCATGCTGAAGAACCCTTACAATGAAACACTCACACACACACGCACGCGCACACGCACACACACACACACGCACACACACGCACAGAAATGATACAATAACACACAGGCCTGAACCCGCTGCTTACAGAGCAACTCTACAAAAAAATGACACTGAGAAGGACAGAAATGAGTAGATGAGATAGTCCAACAAAAGATGAAGAATCATTGTGCTTGTGTTTTCTGACATGAGCTCCCGCCAGTGAAAGTGTGTGTGTGTGTGTGTGTGTGTGTGTTTGTGTGTGTGTGGCTGATGCAGTAGTGATATATAGCTTTGATGTGCTGAGTAATTATGGCTTGCTTCTGCTGTGCAGCCTCAAGGGAGAGAGAGAGAGAGAGAGAGAGAGAGAGAGAGTGTGAAAGAGGTAATGTTGCTTTGACAGAGAGGAGAAAAGAAATGCAGTGGTCCTATTCTCTATTTTATGACCTTTCTTGAGATGATGTTCAGGAAAAGGCAGAGACAGGCGCCTGTGACGTCGCCATTTCCGTATGCCACACAGACTTCTAGAAAGATCCATGAGCGGCTCTTCCACACTCAAGTGGTATGCCATAATTAGCACTCTCGCTGTCAAAGACAATCCTGGCTTGTCAAACATTTTTCACTCACGTTCCATTGCAGAATAGCTCGCCTTAAATGGATCTGTCCAGTTTCCCCAGCAGTAAAAAGTAATCAGATTTTCACCAGAACTAGAACAAATATCTGGGTAGGTCCAATTAGATACCAGTTAAAATGATTTATATCCAGTTCAATGAGCCCAGAGGGCCAGGTAATGCCGTTTTAGACTCAGTGTCACACAGTGTTAGTCTGAATAACCTCCAACCTCTCTCTGCTAAAGATAAGACTAAACTGTTTTGGACAGAATCACACTGGGTCTCATGCAAGAACCCCTAGCACAAACTGATTCATTCTCCAGTGGCTCCCGCAAACAATTTAAGAGAACTTCCCACAATTTTCTTGAATTAAGAATTTTCTATTAGCCGCAAATAAAAGGTATGCATGGTCCACCCCTGTCATACGAGTCACGCACAATTACTGTTCCATTTTCTCAGCTGAAAAACTTCGTTTTTGACCAAAGGACTGTATCTATTTGATTAAAGTGAATTTTAAGTCTGAATATATAAATTAAACTTCATAAACTTTATATAGTACGTATATTGCTGGTCCTGCATCGTGCATTGTATTGTATATTGGACGTCTTGTTTTTTTTTGTATTTACTGTGTATTTTGTGTACTACATGGAGAACACCAAGAAAAATTCCTAGTACATGTAATGTACCATGGCAAATAAAGGTGATTCTGATTCTAATGCATCATGTTAAGTTTATCCTGTTTGACAGGGATATTTGGGTATTTGACTGTTTTACTCAGTCTTTCATCATTTTCTAAGCTGTTTATCCTAGGCCAGGAATCGAACCCGAGACCTTCTTAGTGTGAGCCGACTGTGCTACCCATCATGATATTACTGACATTAAATTGGCCCTTGAGGCTTTCGTTTAAAACTGCATTATCAATTTCAGCATCCCAAACTGAAAGTCCAACGTCACCCATTATGGCACCAGTTCTCCCGTCCGTCTCCACGGCGGAAACTTCCCTTTGACTCCCTCCCACTGCAGTCATGGACTGACTGGTTTCAGTGGGACTTCTTCCTTTTTTAGATCTAGTTTCATATCGAACTATTTCGTCTTTACTTCAGTGACACTGCTGACCTCAGATAACCCTGCATTCGCAGCACTGGTCCTTTTTCCCATGCTCCTTGGCTGTAACATGTCTCTCAGTCCACTAAAGACTGTGCTGATAACAATGTAACATCAGGACTTCAGTCTCCAAACTCGGAGTTCTTTTTCCTTCCCGAATTTTAATGAATAACAGTTGTGGACAAATGGAGCAGGAAACCTGACCCCAGCTGGTATTTTTCAGGCGTCAATAAGATAAGATAAGATTTATTCAGAGATAAAATTTTTATTAAACTTCATTAACTCATTATCATCACCAAAGGGTGAAAAAATGGATCACCAAATTCTTCTCTACAGCAGCATGAAAAAAAAAAAGCCCACACAATGTAGCCCAAAGGATTCATGTTATATACCATACACTTTACAATATGCAGATTGAGATACACTGCATCACGCTCCAATACAATATGAATTCTTCCTTCCTGCATCTAGGATGCAACGGTCTTCTACTTAAGGAGCTGCATCATGTGCTCACTGCATCATACAGTGGGTGTCGTGTCGTCACGGTTGGCCAGCAGTGTGGTCACCATTCTCACCTTCAGCACTGTCCCCAGTGCACTGATACAGAGCCCAGTGACTCAGCTAGATTTCCTTATCTGCTTGCCCAGCCTCTGGGCATCGCTAGTCCTGATGTGGCTGCCCCAGCAGATCACGGTGTAAAATACTGCACCAGCCATAACCAACTGATAGAACATTTTACTGTAGACATTGATCAACCTCAGACTCCTAAGCAAGTGCAGTCTGCTTTTGCTTGTTATTTAGAGTCAGTGTTCAATGTCCATTCTAAGTTATTGCTCAGGTGAACTCCCAAGTACTCATGGCCCAGGCCCAGGGTTTACCGCTGGGATAACAGCCCACTGTTTTAGTTGAGTGGCTGATGTCACGGGCCATGTCTGACGGCGGAACATACACGGCCACCCTTATACATTAAACAAAAAAACTCCCTCAGTAAATAGTTTGGTCATAAAACAGCTCCAAGCCCCCCAACCTCTGGATTACAGATCTGTGCGCTGACAGTAAAGTGGTTCACACTACACCATCTGTTGTTCACAACAATTGCTCATTCTCCACCTTTGTTCTTACTGCAGTTCCGTGCGTCTCTGTCTGCATGAACTGTATGAGATCCATCCATTGTATGTGTAGCATCTGGCATGTTAGTGTTTAGCCAGGTTTTAATGTTCACATAAAACTCTTGTTGTGTTTTCATGAAAGCGACATTTTCTCTCTCTTTTTACCGAGGGATCTCATGTTTTCCATAACGCTGGAAGGCAGACATGGTTTTATCACTTTTTCCTCAAATAATGCAGAAGAGCCCCTCCTCCACCTCTGCATCCTCTTCTCCTTCAGAATCCCACAGAAATTCACGTTTGTGGGCGTGGCCTGGGCTTGTTTAGCCCAAGCAGATGTTGTCCGTGGTAAGCAAAGCGATCACTGTTCCAAACCTCTGTCTCGGTCACAAAAAGTCAAGAAAAGTAGAAATAAAAAGCAAGTAGAAAAAAACAGGGAAACAAAACTCTGAGTGGCTATCGTGTTTATTTATCCAGAGCGTGTGGAGCAAAACCAAAGACACTCTCGCAAACATGAAGACGGAGCGGAACTTAAAAAGTGAGACGGTACAGAGCCGCGCTGCATTCACGGCCGCCTGCCTGACAAACTCGAATCTGTTAGAAACTATTAGGCTAATTTATGACTTTCAAGAACACACACTCATTTACAAAATGCACGAATCCCTTGCGGTTTATGCAGGGCAGTTATGACACTTTTGAAGGTGGGAGCGTTTGACGTAGCAAGGAAGTCCACCTCGCACAAAAAGGATGAGAGAGTTAAGCTAAGAATACAAAATGCTATTGTATAAGAACTGTTATGTGCATCACCGGTCACGTCCAATTTCTTCAGTAAATAAGCATCTGAGGCATGAAGAGATTTTGGATGGCACCGACAGGTTCATTCATTAGCACAACTGCTCTCTGCTCTGAGTGTGTGTGTGTGTGTGTGTGTGTTTTAGCGAAGATAAAGATGTCAGTTCAGTGGAGAATTGTGATGTACAGATTGGCACAGCATCCTCATTGAAAGGAAAATATATTTTCTTTTGGGGGGGGGGGGGGGGGGGGGGGTGTTTTGGCTGTTCTGGGCAAATTCAGATTATATCTAATTAGTACTGTTTGGTCTGTTTTACCATTAACCTAGTTATCCCAGTAATTAGCGTTGCTGGTCTACTTCATCTGCAGCAAGTGGAAAACTAGCTCTCTGCTCCATATATCAATGAGGGAGTCAAGCAGTGAGGCAGACAGGTGGCCCGCTGCCCAGAAAAACAGGCAGAATTCCCAAAAGAAGAATATTCCAAGCTAAGCTGAGCCTCTGGATCAAGCCACATGCTAACATGGGGAGACATGGTCTAGCGTCAGATTTAGGCTTTAGTGGTCCATTCACTTCCCCTTTATAATCCACTGTGACACATGACTGGCCCTGTCTGCAGAACAGGGATAAACATGCCCATGACAAGCCTTGACAGCAAAAGAGACAAGATGATGACTGTCATGTGTTTTCCTTATAATCCTGTCTCTTAGCAAGCTGCACAAATGTGGATTGTCTGAGATGTAAAAGGCAAAGGTAATCTACAAACAGGAGCAGGAGATTACAACCATGTCAGACGTGTGTGTGTGTGTGTGTGTGTGTGTGTGTGAGAGAGAGAGAGAGAGAGAGAGAGTAGTTTAATAATTCTACTGCTAATTCAGTGCTAAACTGACATAACCAAAAAGCAATGCAACTTCAAATGTCTGCTCTTCATCTCTTTATCCTCATCCTCATTTGCCCACAGGCCTAATCCCTTGTTAAATCTCTCTCTCTCTCTCCCACTTGTGTTTTGTATTTTTTTAAACGTAATGTGCTTACAGAGTGGAATCCTAGCAACAGCTGTGTTAGTCTGTGAGAGCTGTGGGCGTTGTTAGCTGTTCTCGCGGCGCGCTAACCCCCTCACAACCGTTCACATGCTAATGTGCACAGCATCACTAAAGCGTTCCTCATAAACACTCCCAAAAGTGCCCCTTCTCAAACTGAGTGTGAATAAATGCTCATTTCCGCCTGTGTTTAAGGTGCTGTGTAGCTGCCTTGGGGACAGTGTTGCTAGAGAGATAGTGAGAGAAAGTGGATGAGGTGTGTGTGTGTGTGTGTGTGTGTGTGTGTGTGCGTGCGTGCGTGCGTGTGTGCACGTGTGCGTGTGCGTGTGTGTGTGTGTGTGTGTGTGTGTGTGTGCACGTGTGTGTGCGTGTGTGCATGTGTGTGTGTGTGTGTGTGCACGTGTGTGTCTGCACATGTGTGTGTGTGTGTGTGTGTGTGTGCACAAAGCAGCATCCCTGTCTGATTTATGCGGAGTAATCCTCATTATTTCACCCCTGCATTCATCGGTATCTATGGGAGCCTGTGGTTGCTAAGAGCATGCAGTGTGGGTTCACTTCTTCCCTCGCTGACTCCTCTGACCTGCAACACTCAGACCCACAAGCCGATGAAAAGCCTTCCAGACTCTGAGAGCATTAGATATATGTGTAAAATATACTGCACACATGCTCAGAGATGCTCTGTCTGCCTCCACTGACCTTTAGTGTCTGAGGAACGCAAGCATTTTAAAGCGCAGGCATTGGTGATGTCGTTCGTGTTCACATAATGGTGCTGATGTCACGATCCTCAGAAGGGTTAGCCTAACCCTAACCCTAACCCTAACCCTAACCCTAACCCATTAGTGATGCCATGAGGTCTGAGCTTTTTTTGGAGTTTTCATTCTGTTATATCACAGCACACTCTCCTCAGTGTGACAGTGTGAGTGTGTGCGTGTCTATGCGTGTGTGTATGTGCGTGTGCTGACCTCTGAGACATGATTTTGTAGGCGTCGGGCAGGTAGCAGCGTGTGTTTTCCATTTGTGCCGGGTCTGCGTCGCAGATTTTGTCGTCCGTGCGGCCGTAGTTGGCACTCTCGATCATGATGACGTCGGTCCCAGGGCAGCGCAGCTCGATGGGGTAGCCCTCACACGACAGCTCTCTGCGCACCACTGCCATGGGCACGGGAGCACGGCTGAACGCTGCACAGCCAGACAGAGAGAGAGAGAGAGAGAGAGGGAGAGAGAGAGAGAGAGAGAGAGAGAGAAAGAAAGAGAGAGAGAGAGAAAGAAAGAGAGAGAGAGAGCGAGAGAGAGAGCAAGAGAGAGAGAGAGAGAAAGAAAGAGAGAGAAAGAAAGAGAGAGAGAGAGAGAGAGAGAGAGAGGGAGAGAGAGAGAGAGAGGGAGACAGAGAGGGAGAGAGAGAGCGAGAGAGAGAGAGAGAGGGAGAGAGAGAGGGAGAGAGAGAGAGAGAGAGAGAGAGAGAGGGAGAGAGAGAGAGAAAGAAAGAGAGAGAGAGAGCGAGAGAGAGAGAGCGAGAGAGAGAGAGAGAGAAAGAAAGAGAGAGAGAGAGAGAGAGAGAGAGAGAGAGAGGGAGAGAGAGAGAGAGAGAGGGAGACAGAGAGGGAGAGAGAGAGAGAGAGAGAGAGAGAGAGAGAAAGAAAGAGAGAGAGAGAGAGAGAGAGAGAGAGAAGGAGAGAGAGAAAGAGAGAGAAGGAGAGAGAGAAAGAGACAGAGAGAGATTCATATCAGGCATGAGGTGAGCGTTAGATGTTGTGTAACTCAGACAGTTAAAAGCTGATGTATGTTGCTGATGTTTACATCATCCAGCTGTATCTGCACTTCATACATCCACCAAGGAAACAACACTGATGTGTTCTAGAAAATTCCAGCCCTGTACCGCTGTGAGATCAAGCCTCTGGACCTGCCCGGTGGCTGGGAGGCTGAGGCTGACTGGACCACTGTTATGATCAAACACTGAAGAATGAAGGTACAGGATGGAAACCTTGTCAATCACTGAATGCAAGACTGCACACACCCTGAGACCACATTTTCACAAACACAATTTAAAATGAATCTACGGTCCACAGCCAGAAGCATCAGAAGTGCATGTTTCTGTGAATGTGGGTGTCTGTGTCTGTGTGTCTGCGTGTGTGTGTGTGCCATCACCGTCAAAGCAAATGCACACACACAGGCCCTGTTTACACTTTGCATTAAGATCCGATTTTGGTGATCCGATCACAAGTGGACAGCTCTAAGTACGTCCGTTTACACCTGGCTTTAGAATCCATGTCTGAAGTGACCACTTGAAATCAGATCTCACTTCCCCGTTCTATATGCAAATAAGCACGTAAATCATTTTCCAACACATTACCCTTTTCACTGAATTTCAGTTTGGCTTTTTTGACTGAAGGTAGTGTTTATGACATGTGAGAGGTCTGACATAGCCTATTTGGTGATCATTGATCGCTGTTTTGGGACATTATGGCACATTAAGCTGTTTCCTTATAATGGGCGTCAGCGGAGCGGAAAGCGCTTAACGTGACCATACCCCTAGGATTTCGATTTCGATTTTTTGACAGGAGGAGGCTTTTCTGACAAGAGATGTCCGAGAGAAATTTGGTGATCATTGATCGCAGTTTTGGAACATTAAGCCACGTTTAGCTTTTTCACGTTTAACGTTGTTGTTTTCAATCGGCGGGAGGCATCAATGTACTTCCCCAGCCTAGTATGTCGAAGAAGAAATCAAAACAATATCCATTTCGCCTGTTGTTGTTGCCTGTTGTCGCACTTTAATATGACGCCGTTGCCGAGCGAATGTGTACATACGCGAATGAGTTTGTGCTTCCACATAAGCAGAGGACGTCAGTTGAGTAGGCGGTCGTTCAATGTGGTCGAGTTCACATTCGCGTTTACACTGCCATAAGAATGTTGTCATATGCGGTCCAGACCACCTCCAAATGTGGTCTGAGTGATCGGATCTCGATGCGACCTCCATGCACATTGGATGCGTTTACACCTGTACTTTTGAGTTGTTCACTTGTGATCGGATCACCAAAATCGGATCTTAACGCAAGATGTAAACAGGGCCACAGATTCTGGAGACCCTCCATTACAACAAAAGTAACCCTACCACCAATACAACCAAAATACTTGACTGTAACCCTGCCACCAATACAACCAAAACACTTGACTGTAACCCTACCACCAATACTAACCAAAACACTTGCACACTTTCAGTTTTACCAGTGACAATAATATCTTTTCAAAAAGCACCTATGCATTTTTGAATAATGGGGACACACACACAGACACACACACACACACACATACACACACACACACACACACACACACACACACACACACACACACATACATACATAAACACACACACACATACATACATACACAGACACACACACACACACACACACACACATCCATACATACATACATACAGAGTTGCTCAAGATTCAGAGAGTGGTATTAAGAATCTGTTTGTCGTAGTTGCTTATTCGTGTCATTTTATAACACAGGGATCCTGCACAGTCAGAAGACCAGTGGTACATTTTGTGGAGATGCCAGTGTTGATAAGGGGGTCAAATTGACATCTCAAAGGGCCACATTGCATCAGCAGGCGGTGTTGTTTGACGGTTGATATATGCACTTTGGTAAAGCGTGGTTACATAAGCTAAGATCTCTCATTTCTGGGATGGGAGATGACGGATGGATCAAAATGTTGGTCAGAGTGAAGAACTGTCCATCAAATTTATTCGAATGCACAACACCAAAGTTTGTTCATTATATTTGGAGCATTGAACACTAACTGGGTTAGAGTAACTGATAAACTTTGTTAGGCAGTTTCCCTCTTAGTATAACATCTAAACAAACTCCTTGTTAAGGGCGAAATAATTTTAGTTCATGTGAACTGCATGGCATAAACGGCATAATTGTGAAAGAAACATTATTTTATATATATTTAGGTATAAACCTGTTCATTGTGTTTTAAGGAAATTAGTAGTTAAGTTCCCTTAACTTTATTCTATATATTATGTAATTTACAGTGCAAACTGTCACCTTTTTAGAATAACCGGGATTTCACAGTCTTGTTTGGCTCTGAAACATCTGCTGAATATACCATATATAAGACATATATATATGGTACAAGGCTGTATATATACTGTATATAACACACGTATATATGGTACAAGGCTGTGTATATACTGTATAACACACGTATATATGGTACAAGGCTGTGTATATACTGTATAACACACATATATATAGTACAAGGCTGTGTATATACTGTATATAACACACATATATATGGTACAAGGCTGTGTATATACTGTACATAACACACATATATATGGTACAAGGCTGTGTATATACTGTACATAACACACATATATATGGTACAAGGCTGTGTATATACTATATATAACACACATATATATGGTACAAGGCTGTGTATATACTGTATATAACACACATATATATGGTACAAGGCTGTGTATATACTGTATTTATTGTATCCGTTTGGATGCTCCATGACTTCAGCTGCTCAGGTTCCTCTTTCAAAAGAAAATTCTACAGTGTCCTTTTTAAATCTACCTTTTTAAAATAAAAATGAAGAAAAATATACACTGAACATGCAAAAAAGTGAGGTATTCCAATTATGTCTGATTTGCATGCATATATATATATATCCCGTTTGCTCACTGTTTCTGAATCCATTTGAATGTTGGTGCAGTTTGGAGGAGTACATACAGGAGAGAGAAGAGCCATGTGGCCTCACAGTGTGTGTGTAGACAGAATGACAAATCCTACATCACCACGGACAGGCAGCTCATTCCTTCCCAGACACACAGCTCCCTGGGGCATTTGATGAAGCTTTAAAGGCCATTTCATTTTTAATGTGGCCCGTCATGGCTCTCTGGTCAGTTTCTTTACGCTTCTACAGCTAACAGTGTACAGCTCTGACAGAGGCAACACTAAAACACCTCAGAGAGTGAACGACTAGCGGCCAAAACTAATCAACAGTCGGTAACTTTGGTTGTCACTGAGGAGTTGAGTAGGTGCAATGTCGCAGTGCTCTCATTGTCAGCGAGTTCCCAAACAGTTGACCGTGGATCACTCATTTACTGAGTGACCAGTTGACCGTGGATCACTCATTTACTGAATGAACAGTGGACTGTGGATCACTCATTTACTGAATGAACAGTTGACTGTGGATCACTCATTCACTGAATGAACAGTTGACTGTGGATCACTCATTTACTGAATGAACAGCTGACTGTGGATCACTCATTTACTGAATGAACAGTTGACTGTGGATCACTCATTTACTGAATGAACAGTTGACTGTGGATCACTCATTTACTGAATGAACAGCTGACCGTGGATCACTCATTTACTGAATGAACAGTCGACCGTGGATCACTCATTCACTGAGTGAACAGCTGACTGTGGATCACTCATTTACTGAATGAACAGTTGACCGTGGATCACTCATTTACTGAATGAACAGTTGACCGTGGATCACTCATTTACTGAGTGAACAGTTGACCGTGGATCACTCATTTACTGAGTGAACAGTTGACCGTGGATCACTCATTTAAGCATTAAGAATAGTCACGGTGTAGGACCAAATTTATGTTATCTTGTGCTTGGGGTGGTTTGGGCATCGATTTGTCACTTATTAATGTTAAAAACAAACAAACAAAAAGACCATCTTGATTGTGTTTATTGGACTGAACACATATCTGCACATGGGCCGACAGACACGTCTTTTCCTCAGATTCCTCAGGTGCCACCGGCTTTCCAGTCCAGCTGCTTTTTCTACTTCCAGTCCAGATTTTAATGGTTTACATCTGACTGAAACTGAAAGCAAAGACTAATGTTCTTCTCTCGGTGTCCAAAGGCAAGTGTGTAGAATGGCAGATAACATGTTCTCTGTGTGGGAGGACCTTATACCTGACCTACATTCTCATATAAAGCACATTGTACCTGCTGCACTACCTGTGAGTGAAATCAGGTATATTGTCTTGCAGTGTTTAGAGCAATTGGAAAACCCCTTTATAGGTGCAAATTCAGAATGGAATAGACAGAGTATTTCTAAAATAATCTGGGGAACATGTGTGTGCGCCAATTTTGGATATATTCAAATTTACGTGCCAAAGCCACAGATCTGTCATTTCCCCACCAAACATTATTTGTCCTAACCAGATGCTCACGCTAGTTTTTGTGATGGAGGTTATTTTAGGTTTCACCCTTGGTTCTCAGAATGGAGACGTGCTTTGTAGATTCAGTTGTACTATGATGTTTTGAAATTGTCATTCTGCTTGGATTGAAGTGTGGAATTCATAAAATAGAATGCCTTTACTTTGTTCTATGACATCTGCCTCCCACATTCTATTCTGCGTTAATGAATATCCATTTGATATCACTATTTCTCATTCAAAAACTTATGCTTTTGATGCTATACTGGCACATTTGATAAATGTCAGAAATGTGATCAGAACAGTGAGACACAATTGCCATTATCCTCTGAACCAATTTAGAGAACCATTTGTCAGATCACAGGGGATAATATGGAGTTGAACTCCATTATCGGTTTTGTTGAGTTTGTCAATGGGATTTACCCTTGTGCACTTAGTGTACAAGGGTAAATCCCACACTTTAGTTAAAAAAAGTGAAGGCTGTATCCAGCGAAAAAAAAAAAAACCAACTCAGCGCGTATGTCCTGTTAAAATATTCTTCTATTATTTGGTGATGTAGCTCTCCCAGAGAGTCAAAACCAGAACCTGTTACTCCTCCTGGGGCAGTTTATGAATGTATAGTTCTCATGTATTTTAAGTCAGGGAACGGCTGCATATATGAAGCATTTGATCATTGCTCGTCACAGACTTTTCATGGGGGTCCGTCCACCTCGAGTTTGATACCAAAACATCACCATATGAACCACTCATCCTCTTGTATGAAGAAAATTGGGCCCTTGATCAAAAGTATGTTTGGTCTATGTGATGTGAGGCAAAACGCAAAGCGAATGTTCTCAATAACTTCAAGACTAAAACCAAATCACTTGCCAGGATGCCTCAATGGCCATAGAATAAACTCACCACTTGCCAGGATACCTCAATGGCCATAGAAACACTACCTTTGAATCAAAGACCTGTATCTTGTTGCAGAACGGAAGAGGACAGGGATGTTTCAGGGCTGATAAGAGAAGGACTTTTGTTTGAGGAGAACATTTATCTCCTGATGAATACGCCTGTTACAGGATTCTTGGATGAGCATTCTCAGACAAAGTGCTTTAAAGAGAGGATGATCATTTTATCATAAAGTTAGAACATTTGAAGCTCCATAAATGATTTGATCTTTGGAGTGCCAATGGTGCCAGTGAAAACCTTTATGTTGCTCCTTCTTTTGAGTTGACTGGATCTTAGCAGTCAGAATGTAATGAAGTCATGACCTCTATTTTAAAACTTAGAGGAGAGTGTTAAATAAGTGGCAGTGTTAAATAAAAGATGGGTTGTGTTAATAGTGTCTTTATTCTTGATGTCTGCTCCAGTTTTTCCATGCATTTCCCATATCAACATAGACATCAACATAGACTCAGTAAAATGTACTCGTGAGTAAGATTTCAAAATTACTCTTGTGAGTGTGAGAAATAGTTACTCAAGTTTCATGCATACTCTAGGTCAGATTTAAAAATGACTCCCTTCAGTGTCAAAAGAACTCACTGAATTGTTACACATACTCAAGGTCAGATTTAAAAATGACTCCCTTCAGTGTCAAAAGAACTCACTGAATTGTTACACATACTCTGTATCAGGTTTAAAAATGAATGACAGATGTAAAAACCAATCCTACAGATTGTCATATGCACACAGAAAGAATTATGGCCACTATAACGTTTCATTTTTAAATCTACATGGCAGCCCAATATTTAACACTTTGAGAGTGTAAAATTAACTCCTGATAGTGTGAACCTATACAGTGGTTGAGACTGAGTCAAAATGAGCTCTGTATGAGTCAGTTTAACTCTGGACTTTTTACTCTGTGTGAGAGATTCACTATAAAAAAAATTAAATGGTATGAAGGCTAAGATTTCCTCATCATTCACAGATCTAACTTATTATAAGCACATTCCTGACATATGGTTTATTCATGATCAAGTAAAGTCAGTGCCAAAGTACAAAGCTAAAAAAGAAATGACTGCAGTGCTACACAGCTAGAGATATACAAACAAGAACTGAGTCATCACAGTTAGCAAAAACTCAAACGCAATACAAATCAACATATTCAGTGACGTAATATTGTATTGTGTTATTGTATTTACTACGGTGGACTGGTGACCTGTCCAGGGTGTTTCCCCACCTTTCGCCCAGTGAGCATTGGGATAGGCTTCAGCAACCCATGACCCTAATGAGAATAAGCGGCTTTGAAAATGAATGAATGAATGAATGAATGGATGAATGAATGAATGAATGAATGGATGGATGAATGAATGAATGAATGGATGAATGAACGAATGAATGAATGAATGAATGAATGAATGAATGGATGGATGAATGAATGGATGAATGGATGAATGGATGAATGAATGAATGAATGAATGAATGAATGAATGGATGAATGAATGAATGAATGAATGAATGAATGTTGCAGTTTAAATACTGGTATTTACAGTGGAGTTCTGTCCTAATTTAGCTTTGTGTCATTTTAGCTTTTAGCATAACCACTACCTTTATCTTTCAGCTCTGGGTAAGAGTGACTGATGTGTGGACATTTGTCTCTGTAGGGATCTGCCCTTCTGCTGTGTGCAAATCCACAGCTGTGTCTGTGAACGCACAGCTCCCACAAATGAATAAACGTGAACGTGATTATCAACATCAATCACTACATCTGTCAGGTAATACCTTTTACCTGTCCTAGGTATTATCATCTATCACAGGTTTTATTATCTACCATAGGTATTATTATCTATCACAGGGATTATTATTTATCATAGGTATTATTATCTATCACAGGTATTATTATTTATCATAGGCATTATTATCTATTATAGTTGGGGTTTTTTTACACACACACACACACACACACACATATATATGTATTCTGGGCTCATGAATATATTATAACATGAATAACATGAATATATAAGGAATCAAAAAAACAATTGGAACAAAAAAATCCATTAAAAAAACTATATTTTTGTCACGTGGATTCACATACATCTCTCCAACACACCAAATCAATCTGATGTGAACTCTTCGAAGAGTTCTACAGGATTTACAAAATACAGCAGACGCAAGTCTTGGTAAAACAGTTCAGACAGTGAAATATTTGTGAATCAAAGCAGAAATTAAAGTTTCATCTGTTATTTATTATTTATCTGGTGAATAACTACAGGAGTAAACATCATGAACCTCCTTCCTGCAAAATCACAAAAGCAGATCAGCAAATATCAAAAGCAGTACCAGATGATTTGCCTTAAATGTACAAAAACACAGGCCAGTAATCTCAACATGCAGAGCCAAACGCTGTTTAGGGCGTTCAGATTAAATGTTGATGTACAGGGAAAAATGTTTTTGCTTTGATCATAAATAAAAATATCAGAACTTTCCTCTCTCTCTCTCCCTCTCTCTCTCTCTTCCTCCCTCCCCCTCACTCTCTTAGGCCAGGGAATTTCCTGAGAGCTTACAGTAAGTCCTGTAAAACAAAGCAGCCACTGAAATGATGGCGTACAAATGTGACATGACATGACATCATTTCAGACATGTTTCTAAAATCTGTCCTTCAGTCATTCTAACTCTCACCCACTTTACCACCGTGCTGACCTCACACTGCCTGGAGAGGGTTTTTCTGAGGTGTGTGTGTTGGCTTGACAGAGGTGTGTGTGTTGGTTTGACAGAGGTGTGTGTGTTGGTTTGACAGAGGTGTGTGTGTGTGTTGGTTTGACAGAGGTGTGTGTGTGTGTGTGTGTGTTGGTTTGGACAGAAGTCTGCTGGTTTGACAGAGGTGTGTGTGTTGGTTTGACAGAGGTGTGTGTGTGTGTGTGTGTTGGTTTGACAAAGATACAACAAAAACTACTCTTTTTACTAAATAGCTGAAATAACTGATTTTTGATGAGAAGTGTCAGGCGATAAAGACAGGTTTTTCTGACACAAATCACTGTGACTTTTGACTGTACCACACAACCCACTGCACAGTATTTTTCTTTTTTAGTTGTTGTGTCTGCTGCAGATACTTTTATACAGCAGCACTCAGACAGTCTGGAAAGCAGATCAGTATCTGTAAGACAGTTCCCAGAGTTCCCAGTATACATCACTGTAAGACAGTTCCCAGAGTTCCCAGTATACATCACTGTAAGACAGTTCCCAGAGTTCCCAGTATACACCACTGCAAGATCGCTTCCAGAGTTCCCAGTATACACCACTGTAAGACAGTTCCCAGAGTTCCCAGTATACACCACTGTAAGACAGCTCTCAGAGCTCCCAGTATACACCACTGTACGGCAGCTCCAAGAGTTCCCAGTATACACCACTGCAAGACAGTTCCCAGAGCTCCCAGTATACACCACTGTAAGACAGTTCCCAGAGTTCCCAGTATACACCACTGTAAGACAGTTCCCAGAGTTCCCAGTATACACCACTGCAAGATCGCTTCCAGAGTTCCCAGTATACACCACTGTAAGACAGTTCCCAGAGTTCCCAGTATACACCACTGTAAGACAGCTCTCAGAGCTCCCAGTATACACCACTGTACGGCAGCTCCAAGAGTTCCCAGTATACACCACTGCAAGATCGCTTCCAGAGCTCCCAGTATACACCACTGCAAGATCGCTTCCAGAGCTCCCAGTATACACCACTGTAAGACAGCTTCCAGAGTTCCCAGTATACACCACTGTAAGACAGTTCCCAGAGTTCCCAGTATACACCACTATAAGGCAGTTCCCAGAGTTCCCAGTATACACCACTGTAAGACAGTTCCCAGAGTTCCCAGTATACACCACTGTAAGACAGTTCCCAGAGCTCCCAGTATACACCACTGTAAGACAGTTCCCAGAGTTCCCAGTATACACCACTGTAAGACAGTTCCCAGAGCTCCCAGTATACACCACTGTAAGACAGTTCCCACAGTTCCCAGTATACACCACTGTAAGACAGTTCCCAGAGTTCCCAGTATACACCACTGCAAGATCGCTTCCAGAGCTCCCAGTATACACCACTGCAAGATCGCTTCCAGAGCTCCCAGTATACACCACTGTAAGACAGCTTCCAGAGTTCCCAGTATACACCACTGTAAGACAGCTTCCAGAGCTCCCAGTATACTCCACTGTAAGACAGTTCCCAGAGTTCCCAGTATACACCACTGTAAGACAGCTTCCAGAGCTCCCAGTATACACCACTGTAAGACAGTTCCCAGAGTTCCCAGTATACACCACTGCAAGACAGCTCTCAGAGTTCCCAGTATACACCACTGTAAGACAGCTTCCAGAGCTCCCAGTATACACCACTGTAAGACAGCTCTCAGAGCTCCCAGTATACACCACTGTACGGCAGTTCCCAGAGTTCCCAGTATACACCACTGCAAGACAGCTCTCAGAGTTCCCAGTATACACCACTGTAAGACAGCTTCCAGAGCTCCCAGTATACACCACTGTAAGACAGCTTCCAGAGTTCCCAGTATACACCACTGCAAGACAGCTCTCAGAGTTCCCAGTATACACCACTGTAAGACAGCTTCCAGAGCTCCCAGTATACACCACTGTAAGACAGTTCCCAGAGTTCCCAGTATACACCACTGTAAGACAGCTTCCAGAGTTCCCAGTATACACCACTGTAAGACAGTTCCCAGAGTTCCCAGTATACACCACTGCAAGACAGCTCTCAGAGTTCCCAGTATACACCACTGTAAGACAGCTTCCAGAGCTCCCAGTATACACCACTGCAAGACAGCTCTCAGAGTTCCCAGTATACACCACTGTAAGACAGCTTCCAGAGCTCCCAGTATACACCACTGTAAGATCGCTTCCAGAGCTCCCAGTATACACCACTGCAAGATCGCTTCCAGAGCTCCCAGTATACACCACTGCAAGACAGCTCTCAGAGTTCCCAGTATACACCACTGTACGGCAGCTCCAAGAGTTCCCAGTATACATCACTGCAAGACAGTTCCCAGAGTTCCCAGTATACACCACTGTACGGCAGCTCCAAGAGTTCCCAGTATACACCACTGTACGGCAGCTCCAAGAGTTCCCAGTATACATCACTGCAAGACAGTTCCCAGAGTTCCCAGTATACACCACTGTAAGACAGTTCCCAGAGTTCCCAGTATACATCACTGTAAGACAGTTCCCAGAGTTCCCAGTATACACCACTGTACGGCAGCTCCAAGAGTTCCCAGTATACATCACTGCAAGACAGTTCCCAGAGTTCCCAGTATACACCACTGTAAGGCAGCTCCCAGAGTTCCCAGTATACATCACTGTACGGCAGCTCCAAGAGTTCCCAGTATACATCACTGCAAGACAGTTCCCAGAGTTCCCAGTATACACCACTGTAAGGCAGCTCCCAGAGTTCCCAGTATACATCACTGCAAGACAGTTCCCAGAGTTCCCAGTATACACCACTGTAAGGCAGCTCCCAGAGTTCCCAGTATACATCACTGCAAGACAGTTCCCAGAGTTCCCAGTATACACCACTGTACGGCAGCTCCAAGAGTTCCCAGTATACATCACTGCAAGACAGTTCCCAGAGTTCCCAGTATACACCACTGTAAGGCAGCTCCCAGAGTTCCCAGTATACATCACTGCAAGACAGTTCCCAGAGTTCCCAGTATACACCACTGTAAGGCAGCTCCCAGAGTTCCCAGTATACACCACTGTAAGACAGCTCTCAGAGTTCGGTGTGTCGGAGAGAGGACCGTAACTGGATTAGTAGCAGGTGGTCCTGATGGAGAGAGATGGAACTCCAGCAGAGAGTGTCAGTCTCCAACAGGGGTGGAGCTAACACAGAGTGTCAATCTCCAACAGGGGTGGAGCTAACACATTCCACAATTTATCATGCCAGCTGTAACTCTCTCTCTCTCTCTCTCTCTCTCTCTCTCTCTCTCTCTCTCTCTCTCTCTGCAGATAAAACTTTGACTCAAAAGTTAAAAACTTCCATTCGAATATGTGGAACAGATCTGACACGTTGAGCTTTATAAAGTTCTTAAGCATTTTAGCCTTTTCTGAATAAGATCACTCTGACCAGTTTTTTCCAACACAGAGGGATTTGGAGCCAGAAAATGCAGTGGGCAAAAAGTTCCCTTCACGACGAAGCCAGGATGAGCTTGCTTTGTCTTGAGGAGCTGTCTGCTGTTTAGATCGCTCATGCTTTCACCTGGCGCACGAGAAGCTCTGTCTCCTCCACCTAGATGCTAGTTTCTTGCTTTTGCTAATTCCGCGGCTATATTAGCAATCGGCCAAAGTGCAAGCGGAGGTGGTGTTTAAAGGGAATGAGAGATGACAATCTGATTGGTTTATTGCACGTTACACCCAAACCACACCTATGAGTTCACTTACAACCCCTCAAGTACAACCCCTTCAGACCATCTGCCATACTTTGCACCCATTTTATCCTCCATTAAAATAGCAAAAGGGGCGTAACCACGCCCTAAAAGCACTTGCGCCAAGTGCATTAGACCATGTGCTTCAGATCGTTACAACAGAGCCCAGAGTCTCCCATAGCGGTCAACAAAAAAGAGAGAGCTATACCCCTACTGAATGTAGCGTGGTTTGAAACTAGTAATGACACTTGGGCCTTGGGTTTGCACCACAGTGCACCGGGTGTAAGATAGGGCCCTCTGTCAACGATGCCACAGGCTCTAATCCCTTTGAACTGGTGTCTGGATATGAAGTTTGGGGTCTCCTTCAGAGAGGGTAATTAAATCCCTGAATCTGTGAGCGCCTGCCTGGGCGGTAGGTCAGCTCAAGGAACAGGTGAGCCATCTTACAAGCATGGCACCTGCAGAAAATGGAGGGGGGGCAGATGGGGCCAGTGAAAATCTGGGGGTGGCACAGTAAAAAGGCTACACAGCATAGAGGAATTTCAGGATACGCAAGTTAATACAAAGACAAAGGCACTATATTATAGTGTATAATAAATTTCATACTGTTTAATTCCTTGGCTGATTTCATGTGAATATCAGATTATGATATTCACATATGATCAGCCAAGGAATCATTAATTAGCCAATCAAACTCCAATTTGAGTGCATCATCGCCAATAAATCGAGGGTGTGGGTTGCTTAAACATTAATATGAATTATTAGCTGATAACAAAGGTTTCATTTATGTCCAGCTAATCATAATTTATATTATTTATGTCAAGATTCTAGGTGGTCAAAAATTCTACAAGTGGCTGTAATTCTAGGTCTGTCTGTATTCTATAGAATATAATAATGAATTATGGATGCAAAAAAGTTCTGATGCAATTACAAAACACCACACATCAGATTTCATAATCAACCCCACAAACCATGATTGGCTTGAAAGACATCACGTGAGAGGAGATGTGTAAACTCAGACGTAGGATCTGTATTTTACTGTCCTCATCGTGTCAGGAAATGAATTAAAATGAGATAACCCAGACTGATTACAACTACTAATACTGTCACAAAATGATCAACTTATCCTACATTATGGGACTTTTGGTATTATTGATCGTACAGAGGGCAAAATTACCGTATAATTATGATAATTATCGTACATCTGGCAACACTAAATTGCTCACCTCAACATGTGTTGAACCTGCACCAAAAATCAAAATGAGAATGAGGTCTCCAGGCCAGAAAACTAGGGAATTGTTTGTGTGCTTGAAAAAGTGTCCTGTAACGCCAAGGCCAGAACCTCAATTGTTCCGCCTTAAATGTATATCAGACTTTTAAGGGCTATTGTTCCGCCTTAAATGTATATCAGATTTTTAAGGGCTATTGTTCTGCCTTAAATGTATATCAGACTTTTAAGGGCTATTGCTCCACCTTAAATGTATGTCAGACTTTTAAGGGCTTGCTGTTGCAAAGAGAATGACTGGGGCTTGTCAGCTGCGGGAACCAGTGGGGTGGCCGGTAATTTTGGCATGGTGGCCATGCAATGATGGTATATAAATACAGAGGACAGAGTGATGGTATATAAATACAGAGGACAGAGTGATGGTATATAAATACAGGGGACAGAGTGATGGTATATAGATACAGAGTGATGGTATATAGATACAGGGGACAGAGTGATGGTATATAGATACAGAGTGATGGTATATAGATACAGGGGACAGAGTGATGGTATATAGATACAGAGTGATGGTATATAAATACAGGGGACAGAGTGATGGTATATAGATACAGAGTGATGGTATATAGATACAGAGTGATGGTATATAAATACAGGGGACAGAGTGATGGTATATAAATACAGAGTGATGGTATATAAATACAGGGGACAGAGTGATGGTATATAAATACAGAGTGATGCTATATAAATACAGGGGACAGAGTGATGGTATATAGATACAGAGTGATGGTACATAGATACAGGGGACAGAGTGATGGTATATAGATACAGAGTGATGGTATATAGATACAGAGTGATGGTATATAAATACAGGGGACAGAGTGATGGTATATAAATACAGAGTGATGCTATATAAATACAGGGGACAGAGTGATGGTATATAGATACAGAGTGATGGTACATAGATACAGGGGACAGAGTGATGGTATATAGATACAGAGTGATGGTATATAGATACAGAATTATGGTATAAGGGGAGCTCAGGGAGCAGTAATGACATCCCATCATCTTTTTTCTAATTTTCACAAAATCACACAGATTCCTCGGATGAGTTGTCTTGGAAACCATTAAATACATTCTGTTAACAGTCAGAGTTTCCTCTCAAAGGTCTTTGCAAAGCAAAC
>NC_044501.1:48626304-48631304 GCF_902362185.1 Chanos chanos | reverse complement strand
GAGATATTACCACTCCACACACTCAGCTCATGTCTCCTCATGAACAGTCTCTGAGAACATATCTCATCCACCCTCCACCCAACTGTCAGTCACTCAGTGAGTCACATGCTGTCTCCTCAGACAGGTCATGGCTTCAAAAACAAAACACATGGAAACTTCAGAATATCCAATCATTTGTTGATGTTTAATTTGAGCCTGTTTAGGTATTACTTTGCCTGCTGGAATTTAGAAAAAGAAGATGTTTTTATGTTTTTTATGAGTAACTATGACATTTTTGGGATAGGAAATGAATATCAACAGAAGATATTTTGGAGAATCATTAAATGTGGCATCTGCTTGTGTGTTTACGACTATGAAACGGATAAACGGCTGTTTAATCCTGTTGACAGTCAAAAGGTACAATACAAATGACAGGATTGTTTGGGATTCTCTCCACACAACGCAAGCTTCATACGGCACTTTCTGTTCCACTGCAGATATTTCCTGTGAAAATGACACCTATGGATGTGTTAGTTCTGATAAACTCCATTTCACGTTAGCTCTGTGCGTGCGTGTGTGTGTGTGTGTGTGTGTGCGCGTGTGTGCACACGCATATGTGTATGTGCGTGTCTGTCTGTCTGTCTATCTGTCTGTCTGTCTGCGTCTATGTATGAAAGTAATGTTAAATAAGTAAGGAAAAGCCTTATTTTTCCTGGACTTGAGTATTTTAAGACTTTTTTATTCCACAAAAACAAAACAAAACAAAAATCTCCAGTTCAGACGGAAACAGAGACATTTTCAGAGGAGTTCAGACGCGATATTCCAGATAGAAATGGAGACATTTTCCGAGGAGTTCAGACGCTATATTCCAAGCAGAAACTGAGACATTTTCCGAGGAGTTCAGACACGATATTCCAGATAGAAATGGAGACACTTTCCGAGGAGTTCAGACGCTATATTCCAGACAGAAACGGAGACATTTTCTGAGGAGTTCAGACTTGCCACAGATGTGGGATTTAGTTCTTGTTGGCTTTCTTCTTTCTTCTCATCAAATATCAACTTGACAACAGGTTTTCTCATTGTCTTTTTAGCTGATGAAAATGACAATGCTGTACACACATAGACATACAGATTCATTTACAAAAACACACACGAACACACACACACACAGGTAAAGGATTATGGTGATGACGACAACAACAACAACGATGATGATGATGATGATGATGATGATGATGATGATGATGACGATGATGTAGAAGAACAGTAAGCATTAGGTCGTTCCTCAGCTACAAGAGAAAAGACTTTGTTTTCTTTTCCTGTTCTTTCCTATTTTCTTTTCTTTTCTTTTCTTTGTTTGGAGGGAACACAGTGGCCATTTTGGTGCAGGGGGCTCCAGGCTGAGCCGAGCACAGTCAGTTACTGTCCCTCAGGTGCAGTCTGGCTTTATTTCAGTGAGTTTTTTATCTGTGAGTGTGAAAGAAGTGAGAGTCTGAGCCCCACATGAGTCTCCTCAGAAACCAAAGTGCTCAGGGGAGCAGAACACGGGCCTGTCCACACGGCGCCGACTGCCCAGAGAAACCTCCCACACCGCAGCGGACCACAAACGGTGCAGTGTAATAAAAACTCTCCATATGAGGGATTTTTCCCCCCTTCAGATGATCTGGCAACCCCTTGTCAAGCTTAGACTGAGAAAATATGCAGTGCCCTGTGGACCACTGATTTCAGCCTCTTTCAAGACCTGGTTCTTTTCGCTGACTGGACATTCAGAGCAACACGACGGTTATAAACTTGGAGTTGAAAATGAGTCATATCTGAATAATCTCTGTTCCACACGACTGGACTTCTCCAGTGCCCCTGAAAGTGCAGTCATTTAATTACCCTGCCAGCGTCACAGATAAGTCAGTGTTGGAGAAATAGATGGTCATTCACCATGTCTGCAGCTGCAACACTGCATCCTGATTAAAAACCAAAGGTCCAGAAGTTTCCCCTCCATATTACTGTCTTTAATGAGCTCACAGCTGGTCTGTAATAAGATCTCTCTCTCTCTCTCTCTCTCACTCTCTTTCTCTCTCAATCTTTCTCTCTCTCTCTCTCTCTCTCTCTCAATTTTTATTTCAATTCTGTTTCACTCTAACAGGCTTTATTGTCATGATGTAACAGATACAATGTTGCCAAAGCAGATCCTCTTAAGGACATTGAATGTTCAGAATGAACTAACAGGGGAGACAAAGTAACAAAGTAACATGGGAAAAAAGGCGACAGTGAAAGCAGGGCTGTTCCATACAGTAGCTGACTGCCAAATGTAGCATGTCCTCCTTCTCTCCACACAGGAGGGGAAGTTTGTCCTTATTGTTATAGGAGAGGAACACTCGCTCGCTCTCTCTCTCTCTCTCTCTCACTCTCTCCGCCACTTGCTCTCACTCTCTCTCTCTCTCTCTCTCTCTCTCTCTCTCTCTCTCTCTCTCTCTCTCTCTCTCTCACTCTCTTTCTCTCTCAATCTCTCTCTCTCTCTCACTCTCACACTCTCTCTCTCTCTCTCTCTCTCTCTCTCCCCCCCTTGCTCTCTCTCACACTCTCTCTCTCTCTCTCTCTGTTCCCTCTTTCTCTCTCTCCCTCGCTCTCTCTCTTTCTTTCTCTCTCTTTCTCTCTCTTTCTCTCTCTCTCTCTCTCCCACTCTTTCTCTCTCTCTCTCTCTCTCTCTCTCTCTCTCTCTCTCTCTCTCTCTCTCTATGTTAATATATGTACATATGAGTGAGGAACAAAGCAGTCAGCCACTTTCTTCTAATGATTCTACCAGCACCTGAGAGCTTTAGCTAATTACCCCCCACAGTCAAAACAACTTCCTCCAAATTTACAAACCCATACAACGGCTCAGAAGACACTAATTAATTTAATTAAACAAATTTAGCAAACTCAGAGACGCTTGTGTGCCTTTGATGACCACCTCAGCATGGGGAAAATTAATTATGTGTGTGAGCAGCTTGAAACCAGATGCCAAACTGGAACAGGAAAGGAATTATTTTCTATGAAATACATCTGATTTACAACTGTACAAGAACCATAATTTAATGAGGATTGTGAGTGTGACATATGATTAATAAAGATCTGACTTAGGAGGGTGACATATGATTTATAAAGAACTAAATTGGGAGTGTGACATATGATTTTTATAGATCTGAATTAGGAGTGTGACATATGATTTCTATAGATCTGAATTAGGAGTGTGATGATTTATAAAGATCTGAATTGGGAGCGAGATGATGATTTATAAAGATCTGAATTGGGAGTGTGACATATGATTTCTATAGATCTGAATTAGGAGTGTGACATATGATTTCTATAGATCTGAATTAGGAGTGTGACATATGATTTCTATAGATCTGAATTGGGAGTGTGATGATGATTTATAAAGATCTGAATTAGGAGTGAGATGATGATTTATAAAGATCTGAATTAGGAGTGAGACATATGATTTTTATAGATCTGAATTAGGAGTGTGTCACATGATTTATAAAGATCTATATTGGGAGTGTGATGATTTATAAAGATCTGAATTGGGAGTGAGATGATGATTAATAAAGATCTGAATTGGGAGTGTGACATATGATTTCTATAGATCTGAAGTAGGAGTGTGACATATGATTTCTATAGATCTGAATTAGGAGTGTGTCATATGATTTCTATAGATCTGAATTAGGAGTGTGATGATTTATAAAGATCTGAATTGGGAGTGAGATGATGATTTATAAAGATCTGAATTGGGAGTGTGACATATGATTTCTATAGATCTGAATTAGGAGTGTGACATATGATTTCTATAGATCTGAATTAGGAGTGTGACATATGATTTCTATAGATCTGAATTAAGAGTGTGACATATGATTTCTATAGAACTGAATTGGGAGTGAGATGATGATTTATAAAGATCTGAATTAGGAGTGTGACACATGATTTCTATAGATCTGAATTAGGAGTGTGACATATGTTTTCTATAGATCTGAATTAGGAGTGTGACATATGATTTCTATAGATCTGAATTAGGAGTGTGACATATGATTTCTATAGATCTGAATTAGGAGTGTGATGATTTATAAAGATCTGAATTGGGAGTGAGATGATGATTTATAAAGATCTGAATTGGGAGTGTGACATATGATTTCTATAGATCTGAATTAGGAGTGTGACATATGATTTCTATAGATCTGAATTAGGAGTGTGACATATGATTTCTATAGATCTGAATTAGGAGTGTGATGATTTATAAAGATCTGAATTGGGAGTGAGATGATGATTTATAAAGATCTGAATTGGGAGTGTGACATATGATTTCTATAGATCTGAATTAGGAGTGTGACATATGATTTCTATAGATCTGAATTAGGAGTGTGACATATGATTTCTATAGATCTGAATTGGGAGTGTGATGATGATTTATAAAGATCTGAATTAGGAGTGAGATGATGATTTATAAAGATCTGAATTAGGAGTGAGACATATGATTTCTAAAGATCTGAATTAGGAGTGTGTCATATGATTTATAAAGATCTAAATTGGGAGTGTGATGATTTATAAAGATTTGAACTGGGAGTGAGATGATGATTAATAAAGATCTGAATTGGGAGTGTGACATATGATTTCTATAGATCTGAATTAGGAGTGTGACATATGATTTCTATAGATCTGAATTAGGAGTGTGTCATATGATTTCTATAGATCTGAATTAGGAGTGTGATGATTTATAAAGATCTGAATTGGGAGTGAGATGATGATTTATAAAGATCTGAATTGGGAGTGTGACATATGATTTCTATAGATCTGAATTAGGAGTGTGACATATGATTTCTATAGATCTGAATTAGGAGTGTGACATATGATTTCTATAGATCTGAATTAAGAGTGTGACATATGATTTCTATAGATCTGAATTGGGAGTGTGATGATGATTTATAAAGATCTGAATTAGGAGTGTGACATATGATTTCTATAGATCTGAATTAGGAGTGTGACATATGTTTTCT